>NW_021369109.1:59816-72142 GCF_001605985.2 Dendrobium catenatum
CAAGGTGAGGAAGACCCGGTGTGCTCTATCCTTTCCCTTGGGCTTCGGCCGCGGGTGAGGGTCTTTTGGTGGCGTATTTACATGGACTTAATCCCGACCACTTCGTGGCTTCATCGTCGGGGGCTTAGCGTGGACTTCTCCTGCCCGGTCGGCTGTTGTCTTAGGGAGGACTTGGACCACATTACGATTCAATGTCGGCAGCTCAAGGACGTGCTTTTGTGCCTGGAAGGCTGGGGCTTCTCCACGCCCAGTTTTTCCTCACTTCCGGCGCTCCAGACTGCTCTCAGGGAGCGTTCCAGGACTGGTCACCATTGGAAGCACTTATACTGTGGTGCTGTTTTTCATTGCTGGAACAATAGGAATGCTTTTAGGCATGGCATGGATAGGCGCTCTACTACGGTCTTGGCTTCCAACATCTTGGATTCTATCGCAGCTGATTTGTTTTCTAAAAGCCTGGAGCAACGGTTCACCTCTCAATCCGTAGGATTGGCTTCCTCTTCGTCATGGTGTCCCCCACCTTCGGGCTGGCTGAAGATCAATGTGGATGGGGCTTTGCGCCAATCCAACGCTGGTGGAATTGGGATTGTTATTCGCGATCACCACGAATCTCTGGTGGTGGCGGCCAGACGGCGTATCTTGCATTGGGATAGCACTGGGGTCGAATTGCTAGCAGTTCAATACATTGGTAAAATCCTCCGTGAATGGATGTTTGAGGTTAATGGGGTCATTATTGAGGGGGACAACGCTAGCGTCATTAAATTCATGCAAAAGACTAAGGATCGGGCGCTGTGGAAGCTTCGGCAGGAAGATGTCCATGAGTTCGATTGGTTGAGGTCTTTCCTTAAGGTTATTTTTGTTCATGTGTATAGGGAGTTTAATCTGGCCGCTCATTTTTGTGCTCAGCGAGCGGTGGAAAACTCCTTTACTTGGGAAATTGGGGATATGGATACCATAGGTATTCCTCAAGATTTTTTGTCCATTCTTGAGGATGATAGTTTTTTGGCCCCCACCTAGGGGTGGGGGGATCTTTTTTTGGGTCGCGTTGTAACTGGTTTTGATGAATGCAAATGCAAAATTCAACTCTCTCACTCTCTCTCTCTCTTGCTCTCTCTTGCTTTCTCTTACTTTCCCCCTCTCTCTCTCTCTTGCTCTCTCTTTCTCTCCCTCTATCTCTCTCTTTCTCTCTCTCTCAATCTCTCTCTCTCTCTCTCTTTATCTCTCTCTCTTACCCTTTCTCTCTCTCTATCTCTCTCTCTCTCTATCTATCTCTCTCTCTCACTCACTCTATCTCTCTCTTGCTCTCCCTCTCTCTCTTGCTCTCTCTCCCTCTCTCAATCTCTCTCTCTCTCTCTCTCTCTCTCTCTTCTTGCTCTCTCTCTCATAATCTCTCTCTCTCTCTCTCTTTCTTTCTCTCTCTCACCCTCTCTCTATCCCTCTCTCTCTCTCTCTCTTATTCTCTCTTGCTCTCGCTCACCCTCTCTCACTCTCACTCTCTCTCTCTTGCTCTCTCTCTCCCTCTCTCTTCTTGCTCTCTCTCTTCTCTCTCTTTCTTTCTCTCTCTCTCTCTCTCTTTCTCTTCTTGCTCTCTCTCTCTCACTCTCTCTCTAGCCCTCTCTCTCTCTTACTCTCGCTGTCTCTCTTTCTTTCTCTCTCTCTCTACGTGTCATTTCTGCCTAATTTTCTCTCTCTCTTGGAGATTTGTAGTGAGAGAAGCTCTGGGTATGGCGGGGGTGATCGAAGGTCTCACCCTCCCCCCGCTCAAGCGGGGGCGGTGGTGATGGGAATGCTGGCGGTGATGAGTGAAGGCGATTGGGAGTTGGATCTAGAGGTGCGAAGAAATCAGGAGATCGATCTCCTAGAAAAATTGTGACGAGCAAGGGAAAAGGGAAATCTCGGGATGCTGGTAGATCTGGATCGGATGGAGCTTTGGAGGAAAGGTGGGAGGCGAAGCCTCGCAAATTAGATTCCAAGATGATGCAGCAGTTGGCGAAGGGAGGAAGTGTTCCGATCAAAGCGACTGGAGGTATTTTGGAAGTTTCACCTCTTAAAGCAGATTTTTCTTTGAAGGCGAGAGAGGAGCTGAGGCTGACACATAATCCGACATTCCAAGCTGGGGATGTGTCGGTGAAAGAGGAAGTTAATACTGCTACTTAGGAACGTAGAGTTGAGATGGAAGGAATAGTGATATGGAACCTGATTCGTTCAATGAAACACTCAATTTGATGTTAAATGCGGTGGAATCTACAATGGAGGTGGAAGAAATTGATCTTATAATGGATTGTAGGATTGATATGGAGGAAATCTTTGATGTCGATGCTGCTATGTCGGGACGAACTGGTCCATTGGAGGTATGTTCAGATCTAGCAGATTGGAGTAATGGTGATTTGATAAATGTAATCAGGGATGGATGTATTCCGCAATCGGAGATGGATATTGTTGTAGTAGATGAAGTAGGCGTGAACGTAATGGGAACCAATTCATCTGGTCCGAGCATATCGTCTAGCAACACTCAAGCTGTTTGTGGAAATGACGACTCAAGGAAGACTAATGTTAAAATGGGGGAATTGAAGGGGAAGAGTATGGCTCAAGGAAGTTTATTCTCAGCTAGGGTTGGGAACCCATGGAGGAAGCCGGAACATATCCCAATTTTGCATCCAGAATATTTAAATGCAATATCAGTTGATAGGATCTCTATTGATCTCAATTTGGAACGGGTTAAGACTAACATGGAGATGCTAGACCGAGCTGTCATGGGGAAGATCTTGGGCAAAAAAGCTTCTTATTACTTGTTGAAGTCGGAGATCCAACGTCAGTGGGGAAGATATGGTGACTTTCAGCTTACTACATTGGGCTCTGATTGTTTTATATGTATTTTTACCTTAGTTGAAGCCAAGGATGCTGTTTTGTGCGGCGACTCCTAGTTTATTGGTAGAAGTCTTGTCGGATTGGATAGGTGGACGCCTTCGTTCTCCCCGGCATCCATGGAGGGTTTGACTTCCCTTGTTTGGATATGATTGCCTAACATCCCTTTGCAGCATTGGGATGAATGTAATATTTCTAGAATTGCTATGAGGATTGGTATTCCGCTATGGATTGATGCATCACAGGAAATTGGGGTAGAAGGGAGTATGCCTGGGTTTATGTCCGGATGAACTTGGATAATAAGTTGCAGGCTGGAATATGGGCGAATGGGCTGAATGGTAGGTTCTACCAGAAGATGGAGTTTGAGGGAATTGGCATTATGTGCTATGGATGCGATAACATTGGATACCGAAAGGAGAATTTTCCAGCAAAGGTTGCTAGACCAGCTGATATGATGAAGACCAGTTGGGACCTTGGATTCAGGTCCCCCCATAAAGATGGAATGTTCGTCCTCAGGTTAGAAACAATGGTAGTCTTAATAATATACTTAAGGTGAATATCCCTAAGCAGGTGGATTTGAGTAAAGTGAAGGAGCCCCAAAGCATGGTGAAGCCGACCCACAAGCAATTCAGGATGGGTTTTAAAAAATCTTTGACTTTTACGACAGGTATTAGACATGCTCTGCCTAAGGCTAACAGGTTTTTATATTGGACGGACCTGAGTCAGCTGGGTACTATTTCGGAGCTCTCAAGGAAGAGAAAGAAGGAAGCTATAGAAGATTCTGGCGGCAGGGACGCTTCCCCTTTGGTTGATTAATGTCTTCGATACCTTTTTGGAACTATAGGGGTGTCAGTAAGAAGCAAACGGGTTACTACTTGCGAAGCCTCGTTGGCAACAATGAGGTCTATTTTGTGGGGTTAGTTGAGACTATGGTTGAAGATATGAGCAGAATGGAGGTGAATAGATTAATTGGCAGTGAGTGGGAATTTTTTTCATTTCCCAGCAGTCGGAAGATCTGGCGGGCTGCTATCCTTATGGAGAAGTGATGTTGTGCAGTTTGAGATTATTTCTTCGACATAACAAGCTCTTATTGGGCAGCTGATTCTACCTGATACTTGAATAACTAAAAATTTATAATAAAGAGCTAATGATGATGAAGTATGACAACAAAGCTACAATAAGCGTTCCTAAGAAACTTGTTTGCTATGATAGGACTAAGCAAGTTGAGATTGATGAACTTAATAAAGGAGAAAGTTGAATAAGAATTATTAAGGTGATTTATACTAGAAGAAACAAAACTATTGATATACTTTAGTGAGCATTAAAGCTCTTAATCAAATACAATTCGACGCTCTTATTCCATGCTTGGAATTATTAACATATATTCCTAGCTTTTTGGTGTGTGTGGAAATCATGGATCATATGCTTTAAATATAGCAAAAAAAATTGTGGTGAAGATTCTGACTTTTTTTAATGAAAGAAAAAATGGAATTGTTAACCGTGATAGGTACTAATTTCACATATTAAAGTACTTCACAGCAGAGACCAATCTGTAGGTTGCAATAATGCTAGTTGTTATGTGATTTTATTTTTGGTACTTTTGTTGTTATTGTTATCACTGATATCACTATTGTTAATTTAATTTTCAGTAATTTTATTAGTACTATATGTATTTTCTTATTGAAAAAGTATTGATCTTATTTATGTTAAGGAATGGTTTGCATTTGAGGGTATTATAAATATATATGTTTTCTAAGAGTGTTACTGAGGGAAGAAAAAATTATCCTACCCTTAAGATGGCATATGCTAGGTGCTTGTAGAATGATTTTCGAAATTACATGAGATTAATTATGTGGAAGTAGCTTCTTTTTTAGTGTTGTGTTATGATAGAGCGCCATGTTCATAATAGCCTATTGCAGAAGATTCATGATCAGTCAAATATGTCTTACTTTTATTTAATTGATGCGAATGGCATTATGTTTCCAGACTACTTGGTTGTCTTCTTTATCAATTGTATATGCAGTACAAAGTTGATTGAGCATTTAAAGTTAGGAGCGCTACTGAAGTCCCTCCTTTAATTAAAGGATAGCATCGTTCTCCTAAAATAGAGTAGTTCTCTACTCTCAATACATAACAATTTAAATTGTTTTTTTTTTCTGAATCAGTATTGGGCGAGACAATAGCTTAATCCATCTTGAAGTAGCTTTCTATCTCCTCTTGGTGGCCGTTATCTTCTTGAGCTACTGACGCCTCCCTCTAACAACCATTAATGTTTCTTTGTATTTCACCAAAATGCAGTCAGTAGTACTCCGTAGATTGAAACTTTTCTATTTATTGTAATATTTTTTTACTATGTATCATTTACACTATTTCAAATCAATCATGTCAGAGGATTCATTGAATGTCAATGAAGAAGTTCTTGATGATACATCAAAAATTCATAAGCGTGAAGGGATGGCAGAATTTACTCGTATATTACTTGCAATGACATGTATAATTCATGATTACTTTGCATTGTATGTTTGTAAGAGTCCTTGCATGACATCGGGTCAAACTGGGGATAAATTGGTGTGTGAATTATTGTATGGTCATCCAAATAAATTTCATAACATATTCAGAATGCCACAAATTATTTTTATGGACTTGCTTTCTTTGTTGGAATCATCATATGGGTTACATGAATCTCGCAGAACTACTAGTAGAGAGATACTCGCAATAACTTTGTACATTTTGGAACATAATGAGAGTATTAGATCGACATGTGAACATTTTCAGTATTCCACAGAGACGATTAGTAGGTTTTTTTATAATGATCTACAAGCATTAGCTAGGTTATCCATGGAGATTATTGCACCTATAGATAAGTGTTTCATGATATTCCAGCACAAATTAGGAATGACATACAATACATGCCATACCACAAGGATTGCATTAATGTTATTGATGGCACACACGTCGATGCACGCATACCAGTTGAATATCAGGTTGCTTATATTGGATGTCTTCATTTACCAACACAAAATGTGATGGCTGCATAAGATTTCAACATGTGTTTCACGTTTGTTTCACTAGGTTGTAAGGGCTCAACACATGATGCATGTATATTTCACCACCCTTAAGTATTCATAATTTATAGAATTAAATTATTATTTATATTGATTTTCTTATACTGTACATTAAATAACAAAATTGTGAATAAGGAAGTTCTACTTAGTTTAAGTTGGTTACTACAAAGGGGAAATTTGATGCCGTACTTGAGGATAATATATAATATACCAGATTTTAGAAGATGTAGTAGAACGATAAGTGCACATGAGGAGCTTTTTAATAATAAACATTCATCACTAAAAAGTGTCATTGAACGGACATTTAGAATATGAAAAAAAAAGAGGCATATTAAGATATATGCCTAATTATAGCTTTAAGAAGCATCACCTTATTCTTATTGGTACCATGGAATTACATAATTATATTCGTCGACATATATCACTAACTGATCTAGAATTTTTAGATTGTGACATTGATGAAAATTTTATTCATTCATAGGCATATGAATGCAGAGTATGAGAGGAAGTTAAAAAAATTAATGGGTTAGATGCCGAAGTAGTGTTTGGTGATGGGGAAGGGGTGAATTAAATAATTGAACTGAGAGAGAAAATTGCTTTTGATCTATAGAGTTATAACATATATAATGAATATGAAAGTATTTTTTTAATATTATTTTACAAAAAATATAACAAAAAATCTAAAAGATTTATTTGTATGTTTTGTAATAGGAATCCAATTCACTCATCAACCTGTGAAGGATTTTCAGCTTAAAGATGTGGTACTGTGCATGATATGATGACATATTAGTCAAATGATTAATTTAATAAAGTTATTGCAAATTATGTGATAATCAGTATGACGAGCAAAATACTCGCAAGACTTTTAAATATATTTCATAATTTCAGTCAAATTTTGAACCTTCAGCATTTTTATATATTTTTTTAGTTACATGCTTTACAATCATTATTATTTTGGAGATTTTTGGGTGTGTTTTGCATTTTTTGGATGCTACTCAATTTTATTTTATTATCTTTACTAGATCAAAAAAATACTTTAAGATATTGGAACTTTTAGAAGTCTATAAAGAAAATGTCATTTTGTTCGTGAGAGGAAACCATCAACAATCATTATTTAAATAAGATTCAAATAATTAATTTGGGAGTAAAATATCTGAGTGCAATATATGAGCATGTTCATAAAAACTTTCCTAACGAGGTTAGCAGATCTTTTCATGAATAAAAAAAAAAATATAATAACTGCCAGAACAGCCACTGCTACAGCACTTAGAAGATGTAACATACATATTCAATTAGATTCAAACTTTCATGCTAGAGTTTTATTTGTATTATCTAGATTTTGTTGATGCCAACTATTGCTTTTTAAAGTGTGATATCATGTCTTTTAAGCACAGTAGAAGAATTACCATCTCATTTATTAGAGTTTAGTTATTCTCCCTTGTCTGTTAGTTCGGTATTTTCTCTACCACAAATCGTTGCAGTCCATGACCCAAACCTAGCCTGAGATTTTGATGATGACAAATAATGTCGATTGAATTATGTCATTGTGTATTGAATATTTTGCATGTTGCTCTTGTCTTTCAGTACTAACATTTCAGGGAGATCATATATTGCTCAAAATAATAGAAGACTCGAGACTAGGTAGAATAGGATGTGAAGTCTGTAACTCTATATTTTTCTTTTATTTTTTTTTATTTTTATTTTCTTGAGTATGATCACAATAAGTGTATGCAAATTGAGCAATCATGCACACACACAGGGGGAGAGTTTCTTTTAAGGGAAAAATTTTTTATTCTCTGTAGATCATACTGTACTATTTTAAATCGTACTGTACAAACTACTGTGGCTCAACGACTATTCTCTGTGAACTAATCGTACTATACGATCATCATCCTACTATACGATATGTTTTTAATTTGAAACCCTAGCCCCCAGATTAATTTAGGTTAGTTTTTAATTCTTAAATTTTGAACTGATATGTACAGTCGAATCATACAGTACGAATATTTGAATACTAACTTAAATTAACCCTTGTGGTTAGTCAATTAAATTAATGATTAATTATTGATTGGTGATCATATTGTACGACATGGTACATACCGTACGATGAATCGAGATTATTTTTTATCATCCAGAACATCGTACCGAATGATTCCTTGATTTTTAATTTAATCGTATTGGACGATGTATACATCATACCGGACAACCTGAAGCTTTCATCAGATCGTACTCTACGAATTGGATCGTATCAGACAATGAACAAAAGACAAATTTTGGTCAGCCTAGCGTGTGTCCTATACGAACAAAAGAAATATAACATATCATATTGGATGATATGTGTATCATACTGTACAATATAGTCCTGAAATATTGCATGTTCGTACTCCTTTGTATAAGAATGAATGTTGTTTTAACCTGATCGTACTATACGATCTTGAAAATTTAGGGTTTCTTGGAACCTGATATATATATATTTTTTTTGTCTTTTAAAAAAAGATAGGAGAGAGGAACGTGACAAGAAGGGGAATTCTTGAGAGGGAGCTACTTGATGAGATTTTTGGGTTTGTGAGAAAAAGGAGAAGGTGAGTTTGTGAGGGAGAATGAGTGTGAGGGGATCACACGGTTGCTCCAAGCCTGCTGTACGCTTACTCATACTGTGGATCGAGAAAATCTTCTGGGAGCTCTCTAAGGGGGAGAGCCTTCAAGGTCTGTGTCCTCTTAGGTGCTCTGCCATCTCCATAAAGGAAAAAAACCAAAAGATTCGCTGTCGTCACCAAGAGGGTGACATAGTGTTTAGTACTCCACCACACCGAGGAAGGTGAAAATGAGATTTTGTAAAGTCTTCTCTGCCTTGCTGTAGGGGCAAAAGGAAAATTACTTTTGAGTAGTGAAATTCCTGGAGTGGACAAGTCAAGTGACCAAACTACTATAAATCTTATGGTGTGATTTTTCCATTTACTACACTTTACTTATGTTTTGCATCTTACATTTGCTGCTATAACTTCTTGGTAAAAATTCTATTATAGATCTTTGATGTGTGATTTACAATTTCACCACTTATGTTGCAATCATGCTTTAATCATTCGCTTCCGCATCAAGTTAAGTTTTGTTTGAAAAATTAAAAAAATTTAAAACTCCTGTTTAAGATTGTTTCTTTATTATAAAAATTTCTAATTCACACCCTTTCCTCTTGGCGCATCTCATACTTTCACAAACTTGGTTAGTTTATGAGAAAACTATATACTATTGGGGTGTCGTGTGATATGACTGGTAATTTTTGAGTAGAATAAATATAATTGTTTGAAATCTAAATCATATCATCTTACTATTCTAGTGATATTGATTTAGAGCATGAAATTTTTTTATTACCTTTATTTTAGAGGTTTCTTTGTAATACTTTATTCAAATTACTCTCCAACCTTCTTTCAATAGTAGCATCATCTTTTTCTTTTAGGCTTTTTTTTTAATCTCTTTTTTATTGGTTTATTTTTGATAATCTGCAAGTTGTGCGTTAAAAAGAATCCCTTAATTGGGTTTCTTCTTTGCTTCTTATCTTGCAACTTATTTGACATTAGGGTATATTTTATGTCTATTATGGATAGTATGTACTTTATATGCAGACAAGTGATTAATAATGTGCTCTTATGTAGATGGTAGAGAGCAAAATGCGATCGAAACAATATATGTTTTACTCTATTTACATGTTCAGGCTTGTTAAATCTGAAAGGAGATTGTTATGATAAATTCTCAATGCTTTTACAATGAAGTTAACATCTTTCATCCATAGCATGAATAATTGTTGCTTCAAATAATGATTGTTGGTTGTTTTATCATGTAGAGATTATAATTTTTCTTTCATCTCTTATGATGTTTTTTTTTATAAATCATATTTTTAAGAACTTTATCTCCCAAATTAAATTTTTATTGAAATTTTGTTTGTATTTTTTATTTTTTTCTAAATTATTTCAGCATTATAGGTCTTATTAGTTTACCAGAAAATATTTTTATTACATATACAGTTTTATGTTCCCTATTCTTTCTGATTGAGTTTGGAACCTCGAAGCTCTATTAGTGTTCGTTCTTTTCTGATGGTTTATACGTCACAATTTTTATTATTTAAATATTTTAAAGAAGTTATAGTAAAAAAATAAAGTTAAATTGTAACTAAAATCTGATTACTTATTTCAGCACTTCATAATAAAAAAAATTAATTATATATACTTAAATTTTATAGATGAATACTTTTGTCTTTTATAATAAAATCATTAAAGCTGAAATCCTAAACAAATAATTTAGATCTACCTTCAAGTATTAATAAGCACATAAAAAATATTACTCAAATAACATATAATTATTCAAACTCCATTTTATTAAACTTCTTTTTATCAACCTCATTTTCTGAAATTCCTTTTTTCATAAGCAAAAACCAAACCAAACAAAGCCTGAGTTAATGCTTTAATATAATTCTTGTTATATAAAGATATAATTTTTCATCAAGAAGAAAGTTTATATTCAACTTATTTACTTACATGATAATAAAATTTATACTTATAATACATCGATGTCTTATTTTGAAGTATAAAATTTTAGTTGATTACTTACACTAAATATGAATGTATTATAGCTTTGGTTTGGCAAGCATTGTTGAGGATAGGGGTGTCATTTTTTGACATGACCTGAAACCCGACCCGGACCCGACCTGGAAAAATTTGGGTTCAGATAGACCCGTTTGTGAAATGGTTCAGGCTGGGCTTCAACAAACTGACCCGGTTCAAAAAATGGGTCAGGTTCGAGTTGACCCAACAACTCGAAAAATGACTCGAAAACCCTGTACACACGTTTGCTGCCCGCCCTGCCCAAAGCGTCAAGTGCCCACCTGTCCGCCAGCCCGGCTTCATGACGTTCTTGTGCTGTCAGTGCTGCCCGAAACTTTGAGTCTCGTCCCGAAGAGTCGAGTCGCTTCGCGTGCGTCTTGAAGCATTAAGTCGCATCGCTGGCTTGCTACGTCGCATGCTTCCACTACCGCTGCGCCACCGAGAGTAGTGACTGGAACCCACACATTTGAGATTTATTTCAAAAATCTGGGTCAGGTCGTGTAAACCTGGCAACTCGAGCGGGTTGGGTCTTGGTTGAATAAGCTGACCCGTTCAAAAACAGGTCGGTTCGGGTTGACCGATTTTGAGCCACAACTCAGGTTCGACCCAAACCCGACTCGCTGACCTGAATTGACACCTCTAGTTGTGGATACTAATATTTTCAAATAAGATAATGTTTATAAAGTTAGCTCAATAAAGAAAGAATTGCCGAATTGTGTGACATATACCTCTTGCGACAAGTCTGCATGTATTGCACGGGATTTTTTGTCCAATAGACCGATGCCACATTATTGGTGCAGAATTGTAATTAATGTCATAATGATGGAATATAAGTAGCAAAGAGAACAAACAATTTATAAACAGATAAAACATACTTAACTTGAACAAATAAAACAAAGGATAAAGAAAAAATACTCATTGAAACATAAAAATAAAAGATAGATTAAGAAACAAAGTGAGCATGTTTCGATAAATATATACTCTTTAAAAAACTAAATTTTAAATCAAGCCACATGAGTGCCTAACAAAGTTTTTGATCTAATCATAGAAAGGAGACATTAAAGAGCTTGCATAATACTTAAGGAAGCCAGAAATGCCTAAAGTGGTAGATTAAAAAAAGTTAATTTTGCTCTAGATAAGAGGGAAACACAAAAATAGAAAACGAAGTGAGGTCAGAAGGAAGGAAGAACATAAAACATGATCTTATTTTTTAGTGGAAACAAACACTACAGGAAAAACGCCGAAATCCGGCGGTTAGCCTATATTCACCGGCGGTTTTTTTAACTACCGGCGGTTTTACGGCGGGTTTTGTGCCGCCGGAAAAAATCGCGTAGGAAACTATCACCGACGGTTTTTTACCGGCGGTTTATGTAGCCGGCGGTTTTCCGACGGTTCCGACCGCCGGTTTCAACCGGATTTTATGCCGGCGGTTTTCTGGCTGTGATGCCGCCGGCTATTTGACCGACGGCCTACCGGCGGTCGGTTTACCGACGGTTTGCCGGCGGTTTAGTTAGCCGTCGTATTTTTTTTAAAACCGCCGGCCTTCGCCGGTAGACCGCCGGTTAATTAACCGGCGAAAGCCGGCGGTCTAACCGTCGGTATTTCCGGCGGTCTAAACCGCCGGCTGTCCACCGTAGAACCGCCGGTGGCCGTCGGTAACCGCCGGTAATAAACCGACGGTGTAATGCCATTACCGGCGGCTGGCTATTGGCCGTCCGGTATCGTAGTTTCCGGCGGCCAAACCGCCGGGTAGCCGCCGGAAACCTGTAGCACCTGCAAAAAAAAATTGACAGCATCCCCTCTA
>NW_021369109.1:78948-152327 GCF_001605985.2 Dendrobium catenatum
ATTCTTATTAGACTTGATTTGAGCTATTGTCCTAGTGGTGATTTTCAACTTAGTTTTAAGATTTGAGACTAATAATTTACCATTTGTCACAATAATATAAGTTTTCGTTTTATGTGCCTTCTCTCAAATTTTGTTTTGATAAAATAAAATTCCTCAACTTTTCGAGTAAAATAATAACTAAAGCACTAATTCAACATTAAGGATATGACGGTGGTTGCCCCACGCGTGTCGACCACCACTGTTTTAACTTTACATATTGATTACTATATTTACTTCAAAAGAAAAAAAATAAATAATGCATTTATTTTTACGCATGTTGCCATCCTAGAATATTCACGACGATAGAATAAAGTTTAATGTCTTATAATGATGTCTTCCCTTCTTTTCTCTATTTTATCCTTCCTTTATCTCTATTTTCTTTTCTTCCTCTTCACCATTCCTTGTTCGTTCTCATTTTCATCATTCTCTTCACCCTAAACTTAGATTTTATGTGAATTCATTCTAAAGTTAGTATCAAACCTAACACATGGCTATTGTCTAGTGGGAAACAAAATCTAAACAATTTAGATCTACCAAAATTATAACAATATTTACTATCTAAATCATCCAAAATAACTCTAACACATGCTTATGTCTAGTGAGAAAAAGAAATAGAAGAAATAACATAAAAATATACCTTAAAATAGAAATCTAGGGTTGAAAACTTGAAGTCGGCCGCGGTTTGGGTCGGACTGGGTCAGCAGATGGTCGGACGTCGAGTGCCGTCGTATCTGGGTCAAGCGGTCGGATAGAAGAGTTCGTGGCGTCGGACGTCCGTGCGGTCGGAGAACCTTCGTCGGCGCGGGCGCGGTCGCACGAGCAGAGGCGAGCGGAGGCGAGCGAAATGAGAGAGAAAGAAGGAGAAAGAATGAGATGTGAGTCGCGGGCCTGGTCGTTTTAGGGCACTAACCGGCGGTTTTCCGGTGGTCCAAACCGCCGGTACAAAATTACTTATCAACGGCGGTCCAAGCCGCCGCTAAACCGCCGGTTTTATTTATAATCCGGCGGTTTGCCGGCGGTTTCTGGACCGCCGTTAATACCGGCGGTTTAACATATAAAAAACACCGGCAAACCGTCGTTAACAAACGGCGGTTTAACCGTCGGCTAAACCGCCGGTGACACCGGCGGCCAATGAACCGCCGCCAGGAACAGCCGGTAATAGCCATTTTTCCTGTAGTGAAATTTTAAGCACAAACTACTATGTGTAAGTACTTGTGGTCAGTGGTTTATATTGATACCAGCAAATTCTAAATTTAGACAAGAGGATTTCTATAATCTTCTACATCCCATATAGCAAAATTGAGATCATCTTAGCATTATGACGGCCAATAAGATTTCCCAACCATCTTTTTTCTTTTTTATTTCTTTTGAGAAAGGCTTTCATAATTTAAGACTGAAAAAGATCATTTATTCCATTCAATTTGAATGAAGATTAATGGTATTAGAAATCACCAGCTAAGGTTTAATTAGGGCATTTTATTGTTTAATAACATCAAACATAAAGGCATATTTTTAAAGAAAAATTCATATCTTGGTTTTTGATATTTGGTGGGAGTCAAGGGAGTTTGAGGTGTGCATAGTTGTTGAAAGTTATTTGTGGTTTAGACCGATGATGGAGGTAACTACTCAAGTGATGAATTGGTTGATTGGGTGTTGAATGAGAAGAAGACACCAAGAGAATGCTGTCTGTGATTCACCTTAAGATTGTTGGAATGAAGAATGTTTATGGAGCCTTCTAAACAATAAAGCCCACGAACATTTTTTTTCTTAGAGCAGTGATATCATGAAGAGAGTAGGCATTGCTCTAATTTACTGTGTATTTCATTAAGGATATTAATATAGCATAATTCAAAATTATAGTTGATAACTTTTTCGTATAAAAAATACTAATTATAAAGAGATATAATATTCCTGAGTCAGAAGTTGGTTGCAGTGAAAATAGACAATGGAGGTAGCTGCTAAGGTGTTGAATCTTTTTATTGGGTGATGGCAATGATGAAGACAATAGTGGAATCAAGTTGGGTCTCTTTTTGAGGCTACTAGAACTAAAGCCTAAAAGGATAACAATAAAAGACAATTTCTTGACAACATTAGAAAATGTTTAGAAGCCTTTTTCCCCAAGTGCTGATTCTTGAAGAAATGGAAAACCATTTTGTGTATTTCATTGAGACCATTATACTCTGATTTATACAACAAAATTCTAAATTATTCTTGACAATTTCTACCTAAGAAAATTATTAACTTCATAGTGATTAAATTAGAATCTTCTTAAGACAAAATATGGAAATATTTAATCATATTTCTAAATCTACATCTATGAAAATAAAGAAAGATATTCTAAGCTTGCAAGCATACCCTTCACCTTACCTATGACGGATTTCCGCCCATTGAGACTGAGCTACTACCATCCACTGAACCTCAACTTCAATAATGCTCATAGCTCATCATCACATGCCATGTCATAGATTTTTTAGTAATTTCAAAATTTAATAGCATTGCTTCAGCATTCTTTTTTAGATATGCATCAAAAAAATAAGTGCAATAAGATAAATTCCAATAGGAAGCAATATAAGCAAGGGAATATAAATAAAAGAGAAAGTTAAGGAATAAAACAAACCTAAGAATTGAAGATGAATTGCTTTCTTTTGTCATGGGCATGATCATCAAAGGTCATTATTCAAAAAAGAAGCTGGAATGGACACGATCCTATTTCAAGAATAAAAAAAAAAAATCATTTGTGTGGTAAGAGCTAATAAATGGAAGAGTTGATGGTAACACTTAACCATGGTGAGATTTAGCTTGGAGTGGAAGATCGTAATAGAAAAAGACACAACAGCTTAGAGTGGAAAATGGTAAGGAAAAAAGTAGTAGAACAAGGTTACGATCGAAAGAAGGCAGTGCCCATGTAGTTAATTTTTGTAGGCATATCCATAGTCAACTGGCCCAAATTTTGAATCTTGGTGGTAGAAATTTTAGCCTCTCTACCAAAATAATTACGAGAAAAACATATAAATAAATATAAGGAAATGCAATTTTCAAATAAGTTTATCAAACTAAGTCTCGACAATTGCCCTGAAGTAAAATGGTGTGCTCATGGTAATAGACCATAAGTCATTATACAATATTAAATATTGAAAATCATACCTTTTCTTTAAAATGATTTTTAGTTTCATCTCTCCATTTCAACAAACCTTTAACCAAACCCTTCAAATGTATTTCCAAACAATCGGTTTTAGATTTGGTAACCAATGCTTTGATAAAACCTAAATTAGCCTATGATGAAAAATAAATCAGAAATGGCTAGAATTTCTTTTTAGCTAATAATATGGGGTATGGGGCCAGAGGGAAACAAACATTTGTATATTTGGCAATGGCATAAATAAAATATTTAATGGCGTATAGCAACCAAAAACCAGGTTACTTTGATTATTTCATGTTTTTTTTTTTTTTTTTTATAAGATAAATGAAGATGAAAGCAACTTTTAAGAAAATCTCCTGAGATCTAAAAACTCATATGCCAAGGGGCCTATACCTTTGAAAGTAGCATTGATCATATGTGATGTTTCACTAACCAAACCTCCAACAACCTGTGCGGTTAGAGAAAGGAATATTTTGTTAGTTATGAAAATACTCATAATTTTGATATCTATAGCAATTGCAATATTTAACAATGCTAAGAGGGCACTTATCTCACTAATAAAGTTTGATCCGGTTATATTTCAAATTGTTTTTATTCTCAGAACTTTATTAGTGTTATTGTTCTTTTTGTTTTTTTAATAAGCTTTATTTATTTATTTATTTTTTTTGTCATTCTATTAATTACTTAAGGTTCTCTTTCAAGATTTGAGGTCTATAAATAGCTTGCATTCCTTTTGGAAAAGGGGAATTTGGTTCATTTTATTTTTAGAGTAAGAAATATGAGAGAATGGAAATTGGAAAGTTCTCCTTTCCTATGGATGGATTTCCCCTAAACTTCAGAGAAGGGAAGTGTGGGTTCGTAGTGGAGTCTTGGACTTCACCGTCATCATTCTACCATCCCCATTGCTCTCCTTTACCACTCCTTTCATCATTCCACATGCAGCTTATTCATTTCCATCCTTGGAAGCAGCAAACCAGGTCTGGGTTGATTCTAGTTGGCCAAATCATCAAGACCATATTTTAAGAGTAAGAAATAAGAGAGAATGGAAAGGTCTCTTTTCCTATGGATGGATTTCTCCTAAACTTTAGAGAAGAGAAGTGTGGGTTCGTAGTGGAGTCTTGGACTTCACCATCATCATTCTACCATCACCCTTGCTCTCCTTTACCACTCTTTTTATCATTCCACTTGTGGCTAATTCATTTCCATCCTTGGAACCAGTAAACCATGTCTGGGTTAGCCAAATCATCAAAACCACACTACCTTACCATTTGTTCACGAATTTGACTTTTTAGTTATTCAAACTAGAAAAATGAGTACATCAAAAGCAATGTTCATGTCAGCTGATAACTACAACATCTAGAAATGTGTTCTATGAGACACCTTTAGAAAATAATAAGTTTTTTTTGTGTTCCTGATGCCTATAGAGATTGTTTTTATTTGTTCAACATTTCCAGAAAGACCTAGAGGCACTACAGTTGAACCTATCAGGTTCTTTGTGCTACCAGTTTTTACTGATTACTGAACTTTGTGATAATAAACACCTATATGTGCCAATAAATGTGCCAATAATGTTCTTGAAGCTCACGAAGGTATTCATTAGCTGGGAATACTATCCTATCTATTCTTGGATAATAATCATATTTAAATATTAAAAATATTTTATTAAATTTATTGGATCTGACTTTATCCACATTTGATTTTACAAAATCCTACTTGGTGAGCTAATGAATTGAGTTTGACTCATACTCATTTTTATCATTTACCAAGTATAATAAAAATGACCCTCAAGTTGATCATCGATATAAGCTTTTGATCTTGGCACATTGCAAAACTTCTTATGAGTTGAGTTAATAACATAAGACTTTAAAGCAAGAGTAAGAAATTCCCAATAAACCTGTAACGATAACGAAACAAAGGAAACCTATAATCCATTTATTTTCATAGAATGTAAGTATCAATTGCCAGTGTTATGGTCTTAATGGGAATGAATTTCAAAAAAACAATACCAAAAAATCTGATTGAGCAACCATGTAGTGCACTATCATATAATTAACATTTGATTGTACTCACATGTGAAATAAATGCCAAAAGTGTCAAGGGAATGAAGTATCATCTCATAAATGCTTTTGGATTTCATAACATAAATGCTTTTATATCTTGATGTGTGTAAATAAAATTATGTTTTATATATTAAATTCCCAGTGAAACTAAGATATTTTAGTTATGTTGTGTAGAAAAAAATATAGGAAAGACATAAAATTTTAAATATCATACAGCGTCATGACGTCAGACACAGTACCACATTGACGCCATCATTGACACCACTATGGTAGCGCATAGTCTCTGTTCGATAGCATCGCGGCATCAAAGCAGTCAGTGCTGCAAAGCCTAGTCTCTGTTTGCACAGCACCATGACACCACATTGATGTCGCATCGCTCAACCATTAGCAGCACCACAGCGCTATAGTTGTAAAAGGCCATAACACAATTTGTAAGCGAAGTAACACGTCGATTCATTAAACAGTGGGCCCACAACAACAAGCGCCACAACGCGAGTGTCTAGAGCGCCGCAACGCCAAAGTCCATTTTTTATGTTTTCTATAAATAGTTCATTTGTAATGTTAGTAAGGGAGTTCAATCACTTAGTTAATTTTAATCTTCAAAATGCTTCTCTGTAATTTCCATAAGATATTTTAGGGAACACTAGATTCACTTCATAAGAGTTATTAGTCAATATTTGTGAAAGTAATTATGTAAGTTCAATGAGGAGTTTAGAGGAGATCATTGAACCTATCAGTGATATTTTTTCTTCTATATTTTCTTCCTTTTGTACAATTGATAAAAATGAGTTTGCTTCACTTATTTTTTGTGTTTTCCTAAACTCTCTAGTTTTGGATTGATGATGAAAAAGGAATATGGAGTATTAATAAATTTTCTTTATCAATAATTTAATGATGTTTTCAGTATAGCAGGTCTTCATTAAATGCAAACAGTGGCCATATTTGTAGTTATATCAGGTGCAATGTGGAGCCTCGTAATAGGAAAACAAGCACAACCATGCATATTGGATTGGTATGATGCAAACATAAGCATAATGTTTTATATATATCAAATTTATTGAGATGAATTATAATGAGGGGGTTTTAATAATACATGCTTTACTTACTCTTCTAAAATTTTCATTGGGTGACAGACTATGGGAGTTTAGATTGATATTAAGGTTGGATGGTTTAATCTATCATTTATTTCTTCATGCTCGACTAAGGGGTTGGTAATGCATATGCTCTGAATATCATCAATATAAAAGAGAATCATTATGAAACATATTGTATTTACATTTCGTCATTTAAAAAAATTTATCTAAATAGTGTTTCATTTAAATTTTTTATTGATTTTAAACTAAGTGATTTAATCTTCACCAAAACTTATTTTTATTTAGTAGGATAATTATTGTAATTGTAGTAGACAGTACTAATATTTACAAGTAAACATTCTTCCTCATGGAATAAATACTCTACTCTTTCACCATATTACTTAATTCAGCTCGTATACTTGTGTATATTAAGTAGGGGTTTTTATAAATTTTATATCAAAGAAAGCCGAAGCATTGTTTAGGGATTGATATAGTCATAATTCTTCAGGTTACTCCTCTGCCCCCATCAAGTATTTTTTTTTGTCATTGTCAAGGAAGAATTTCCTTTATTTGCAAAATTTATTATATTATTGAATCAATTGCATAATTAGTCATGCTATATTATTTTATTCTTTTATTTTATTAATAGATTGCATAATTGTGATTGCATGCTTAGAAGCCATATAAAAAAAACCATTGCTAAATTTTGATTCAAAAATTGAGAGAACACTATCTAAAATTAGAACCACAAAAAAAGATTTTGAAAATGACTGACTCTATTCAAGACTTAAATTATTTTAGACCTCTTATGGATTTTGCCAACTCTATGATAGACGGAATTCATCAGAGCATAAATAGACATATCATCCAAGCTAATAACTTTGAATTAAAACCTACATTTATTCTGATAGGATAAAATTCTCAGTTTGGAGGAAGTCCTATTGAATATAATAACATGTATTTAACTAATTTCTTAAAATTTTGTGCAATATTTAAATACAATGGTGCTAGTGATGATGCCATTAGATTTAGATTATTCCCATTTTTTCTAAGAAATAAGACAAAAATATGGTTAAATTTATCACCCCTATGCTCTATTACAACATGGAATATGTTGGCCTACAAATTTCTCGAAAAGTATTTCCCACCTTCTAAGACTGTCAAACTTAGAAATGATATTTCTTCTTTTATTCAGTTAGAAAGAGGATCTATTTATGAGAGTTGTGAGAGATTCAAGGAGATGCTTAAAAAGTTCCCACACCATGCCTTACCTGACTGGGTGATATTTTAAACTTTTAATAATGGATTGATAGGATCTCTTGAAGCCATAATTAATATTGTAGCTGGAGGTTCTTTGATGTCAAAGTCTTTTGAGGATGCTTATGAATTAATTGAGAAAATGAAAATAAATAATTTCCAATGGCCTGTTGATAGGATGAATCCTAAGAATAGCAGGAGTCTATAAAATAATTCTTTATCCATTTTGACTGCACAAGTCGCAGCAATATCAAAGAAGTTGAGCACTTTAAGCTTAAATTTTGACTCATGTTTACATTTGGAAGATAAAAGCTCAATGGAAAAGAATGATATCCAAGAGATTGAAAATATAAATGTAATTGAAAGAGAAAATAATGCTTATTCAAATACACAATCCAAGTTGGAGGAATAACCTCAATTTTAGTTTGTTAAATAATAATGATGGAAATCTATAGAATTATGGTCAAAATAACGAGGAGCAAATAAGAATAATCAAAATCAAGCTAATAATAATCCAAGGCTAGCTTATCCTCCTAAGTTTAATCAACACAACCAGTTTGGGACTAGAAATACATTATTAGAAGATGTGATTATGCAATTGGGAACTAAATTACAAAACCAAACTTCTTCAATTAAAAACTTGGAAACTCAATTAAATTAGCTTGCGATTTTTGTGAGTAGTAGGCCCATAGGATACGTACCTAGTAATATTGAAGTTTATCCTAAAAAGAAGGAAAGAGATACCATGGGAACCAATTGAAGAGTAACAATCATCCATCTTAGCCAATTGGAAAATCTGGGCAAGTCTAGCTGAAGATTATAAACAAGCGCTGCTTCAGAGAGGTCACCCATGTATGTGTTATACTAGTATCCATTATGTTATAAATATTATGTCATATTTTATGTTCAACATATATTTTATGCACATTTTATCATTTTTTATGAAAGTATGTGTTGTAGTGTTTGTTTATTTGTTTTATTTACATATTAGTAAATTATCTTCATTATTAAATTGTTATTGTCTCCAATTACTTTTATATTCTTATTATTTAATCAACCATTTTAAAAATGACAATTAAAATTTATATAAAATGAGGATAATAATAAAATCCTAAATTCTAGTTTAAATAAACTTTGTTTATAATTTATAGGTTAGAAAAACTAATACTTAACTCATTCAATCATTTGAGCTATTATCGTAATTTGAATTTATAAGTTTATACATTTATGAAAATCACTTTTAAAATTGTAAGATGAATAATTAGCAATAAAAATTAAATATAAGTAGATTAAACTTTGAAATCATAGCTAACCTAAAGATGTAATTAATAATCTCATCAAGTCCTTACAATAAAATTATTAACTATATGAAGGTATAAAACAAAAGTTAGTATTTAAAATCATTAATTATATACTCCACAAAAAAAAGAACTATAAAAAAGTTTTTAAAAAAGAATTAAAAGAAAAAGATTGAGTGCATTCAAAAATTATTATCAGTAAATGCTTAAGATTTAAAATACAATCTTAAACATAAACCAAAAAGGATAAGAAGGGAGAGCTAATACAAGGGGTGATGAACTACATTAAGTATAATTTTAACTACCATCATATCTAATTATTAAAACTCAATTATTCACTTCAACAATTAAAAGTTAATGATTAATCTATAACTTCTAACTTAATATTGGGCTGTAACTATAATGATTAATTAATTTAATTATTAGTATTTTTTTAAACTAGAAGTATATCCTTGTTCATTTTCACTAATTTTAGATAGTGATGTATTATCCTATATTTTAATAATTTTATATTGTCACTTTTTATTTTGGTTAATCACTTAATTATAATTAATAAAATTTATCCAGAGATTTCGCCCTCATTTTGCGATGACTTTATGATCTAAGTTCTGGTTTCCTATAGGCGTAAGCCCCTATAGTTAATTACCTTTCCCGACAATGAGAGAGAACTTTCGATTAAGGCCAATTGTCAATCAGATAAGTATAGATACATGTTATCTGGCATATAGTAGCAGCATTGGGCTTAGGTATTTGGAAATGTTGAAGATTTGATATTTAAAATTTAAAATTTTCACCATCTTGCACTAAAGAGAATGGTGGGGAATGGATGATGGATCACTATGTGCATGATGGACCTTATACAGTAACTTGTGGGCACACTATAATTTCTTCAAACATCTATAATCTTTAATCAGTGTTTGCACATAGATGTAGTAAGAGCTATCATATTTTCTTGCATGAAGATTGATGTCAATCCCAATTTCTTTTATTGGTAAGATTGAATGTATCTGCTTTTATTTTAATGTTGCTTATGGAGCATTGTTACAGAAATCTGCACTACGACCCTATGTCATAATCGATAGGTACATTCATAATTTTCTTCGTTTGCAAGTAAGCTATCATGCTCATTTACAAATTACATAATGTGGGCCATAGGATGTTGTATTCATTGCACAACTTCCTATACTCGTAGGAGTTTCCATGCATACTTATAAGATAGAGAATTTAAGGGATGTCATCTCACTTGTAGTTCAACTACTTTCATATTGTTCAACTATCATTATAATTTGCAGATAAAGCATCACATTTCTACCATTCTTATTGGATGTCAATTATAAATGAGTCATGTTTCTATGACTCCATGCTCAATCTGTCTTCTAAAATTAATTCTAAAAATTGTTCATTCTCGTAGGTTGGTTGTAGTGTACATATACATGATTAACTTGACACCATTAATCGTTAATATTTGCCATCCAGTTGAAATGATGATTCTTGTTGATCGTCATTTGGGGATGAGGCATGTTTAACATTATGAGTGGCTTATCATGATTTAAAGGCCCCGTACTATGGCTCTATGATCAAGCTCTCTCTCCCATGACCTTCTTTACTTAAAGATCACATTATACTTGCAACATGTATGATGAACTTGGGAATATCCATGGTGACGCTTGCTTGAGAACCCATTATTATATGTATCAACTTCTTTTATTTCCAAGAGGACAATCATATTTGCTCATATGATTGATATGCACATCAACCCTCATCATCTTTATATGGTTCATAAGATGTTCTTTTGGATGCATTTGAATGATCATAATTTTTGACATCTTCATTTAGATCTTACATGTTGACTTGAAGGTAGGTTATCACATCTCCTACAATTCATGTTTGTTGTTGCTTAAGGATGAGTCAAATCCAATATCACAAATCAATGATCCAAAGTATTCATATCATGACTTCGTAGTCAAGTCATATCTCCAACTGTCTTGTGTTGTTTGTGCACAAATTCTATTTGCAAACCCTTTGTCTTCAAAGGTAGTTCAAACCTACTTGTAAATTTTTGTCCTCAAAGATGATTTACAAGATACACGATGAGCTTGATACCAATCCCTTCACTCACATTGAGATGGTTGTTACAGGCTGAATATAATTGCTCAAATATGCTTTATGCCAAAGCTTGTAATGAATTTGTGCATGAATCCTTGCTTGGATGAGATTTGGATAGGTCTTCCCCCTTTATCTTGAGCCTATTTCTTACAATTCATTCAAGTCGGATCCTTTATGACTCCTCATTTAAGTCCACATTAAGTTCATTGTTGTTCACTTAATATTCAATTTAGGTCTTCTGTTATTCATTTAAGTTCTCTTATCATTTCATTCAGTTCAAGTTCAAATCTTTGTTATTTGTATTCAAGAGAAGCTTGTTTGAGTTCATTGCAGATTCGAATTCAAGTTCAATATCAAAGTTCTTTATGTCCAAAGTCTTGTTCAAGTCCTTTGTAGTCCAACTCAAGTCTTTTCTTGAGTTTCAAGTTCCACTCTAAATTGTTCAATTCAAATTAAATACGCAAGTCCAAATTTTGCAAGTTAAAGTTATTGTAGTCTTTGTTGAGTTTATGTCCAAGTTATCTTTTTTATTTTACTTAAGTCCCATTTGTTCAATCAAGTTCAAGTATGATCTTGTGTTCACCCAAAATTTTTTTAGCCTCCTGGCGTCTCCCCTGTTTAGGGAAAACTATGGGAAATTGGGCATTCCCACCATGCTAAGAAAAGCATGTATGGTAGGTATCCTCAAACACCGCGGCCATATTTTCTTCATCCCCCACCACGCTAAGAAAAGCATGTATGGGTCTTCCATAAGTACATGGTAGAAAAACAGTTATTTCCCCACAAGTGGGTACTTATGTGTATCCCTACTTCATCGTACGCGTCGCACAAGGTTCTCATCCCACCACGCTAAGAAAAGCGTGTATAGGCAATTTTCCGGTGTGCCACGAACATTGAAGAAGGGATTTTAGGTGATTACCCACTTCGTTGCAAGCATCGCGACGCCCACTTCGTTGCAAGCATCGCGATGCACTTCCTCTCACTAAGCTAAGAAAAGGGTGTATATGTGTTCTTTTTGTCACTCCGCATGCGTTGAAATCAGGCTCTCATAGTTTTAGAGATTAAAGGGGTTATACCATTGCATTCCGAAGAATGGAGGGTACAAAAATCGAGGCAACCTCTTTTTTTTTTCTTTTTTTTTGACATCTCTCTTTTTGTTTTTCTCACACAAGCACAATATATATGATCTTTAACAATACTAATAATCATTCTTATAATAATAACCAAATAATAATAAAACAAAAATAATATTAACTACATACATAATAACTAAAGGGGTCGGAAGAGGTAGAAGGAGTATCGGGCAAGCTTGGTGGGTTTGGCTGGCTTTGGAGGGAGGAGTCGAGAGCTGCGGCTAGGGAAAAACTTTGGATGAGGTTCGAACAAGGGATTGGGAAGGCATGCGGCCCAGTTGTCTTGCGGATTTGATCGGATGGAGGCGACAATGGGAGGTCGGAACCTGGGGAAGATCGACGGGAGGAATGCCTTTGACTAGGTATGGAGAAGGCTCTACATCTCTCTCTCTCTCTCTCTCTCTCTCTCTCTGGACCAAATGGGTCAGAAGGCTTTCAACAGAGAGCTTTGCCAGGGTTATAGAGCAGGTCGGGATTGTTGGTCATGGGAGAAAAGGGAGGAGATTGGCGGGTTCTAGGTAAACGAGAGGCTTCGAAAGTTTGTTTGTATCTAGCGTGGAGGTATTCAGGTTGGAAGAGCGAGTGGGGTTCAGCCTGGTGGCGGCTCGATTGTCTTCGGTATAGGAGGTGTTGGGTATGGGGAAGAATCTGAAAAAGTAGCAAAGCCGAAGCCTTCATTTTGGTTTAGTATTTAATGATGCGAAAGGAGAATAATTGAGGTAGGATTCGAGCAGGAATCACGGGAGATGACTTAGATGCATCGCGTACACAGTATTTCAATGGGATTTCTACATGATTTTGGGACAAAATTTAGCAAGGTATGTCGTGTATTCTTCTCATTTTAGTTTCTTTTGGCTATGATCCGAAGGTCAACACAGCCTTAAGTCCATATCTTTTTGTTTTAGTCATGGATATTCTCACTAGACATTTGCAAGAGGATGTACTTTAGTGTATACTTTTTGCTGATGATATTCTTCTTGTTGATAAGACTAGAGAGGAAGTTGAAGGTAAACTTGAATTATGGAGGTCAACCTTAGAGTCTAAAGGTTTCGCTTTAGTATATCTAAAATGGAATATATGGAGTGTAATTTTAGTAGTAATAAACCTAGTGAGGGGATTGTGACTTTGGGTGATCAAGTCATTAACAACCATTAAAAAAGCAGACGAGGCATCCGCATTGAGTCGCATCTCAAGTCGAGGCGGAAGTCATGTGTATCGGGGCTTACGCCTCAAACCATCCAGCGAAGCCTATGATTTTTTTGCACGAGGCGTACGCATCAGAGCGTAAAGCCTCGAGGCAGTACGAGGCACCGCCTCAAAGTTATTTCTTCGGTATATATGTAAATACGACGCGGCTAATTCGTGTCTCGTATAGGATCAGTGCTTCCTATGAGAATTGAAAGGCAAGCTGAAGGCAAAGCTGTGAGGGAAAGAGATGAAGCAGGGAGGGAAGGAGACAAAGCCGTGAGTGAAGGAGACAAAGTCAGAAGGAAATGTGGTAGGAAATGAAGCTGAAAGCAATAACAGTTTCAAAAGCAAGAAACGAAGCTGAAGTTATGAGTGCAAGAAACATTCAGGCCTCAATTAGGTTGGAAGAGCAGGTCAGTGGTGTTGTGGGCCTTGAATTTGACATGCAATAATGAAAGCTTAAATAACTCTTAATTTGGCTTTCTTTCATTCGTTTGCTTAATACATACTCGATACTGCTAGGTACCGCTAGGTACATACTCAATACTGAGCAAGTATATACTCGGTACCGCTAGGTACATACTCAGTATCGAGTTAGTACCGCTCGGTACCTAGCAAGTATATGCTCAGTACTGAGCGGTACATGCTCGGTACCACTAGGTACATGCTCTGTACTGAGAAATATATGCTCGATAATGAGCAGTACATGCTCGATACCATTAGGTACATGCTCGATATCGATCCGTATCTTTCCATACAAATAACTTACGAACTTTAAAAAGAAGCATAATTTCAAAATTACTCTTGCAATAAAATTTTCTCAGTACATGCTCAGTATATTATCGTATTAATGTTATCTTATTATTGGTAGTACAAATAATTTTTATAATCTTTCATATTATTGATTTTGTGTTGTGATTTCTTTTCATATGAATAAATGAAAATCTTGTATATATCAATAATTTGATGTTGATTATTTATTTCTATAAATTATTAGCATGACTAGTGGCACAAGAAGGAAAGATCATGCATGAAAATATGGAACTCAAGTTAAAGTGACAGGCAAAGGTACAAAGAAGGGATATGTTTACAAGAAATATAATTTCTATGAGAAATGCATAACTGGTGGCGTCAAGAGGTTGAAGGATCATCTACCCTGCACTCATGTTAATGTGAGACCAAGTGTAAAAATATCTGATGAGGTGAAAAAGGAATGTACAGATTATTTAAAGATATTTGCCACCACAAAGGAGGTCACACAATGTAATATGGAAGAGATGATAGGAAACTCTTCTTACTATGGATCACAACATTAAGGTTCCAGTAGTGGAAGCTATCTAGTTTCTTCTAACCAAGGCACTCGTGGTCCCATGGATAGATTTATAATAAATATTGATAACGAGGATAACATAAACACTCAGGATCTTCAGCCTCCTACTGCTACAAAAGAACTCAGGAACAGAGTTTGTTTGGATATCGCCAATTCATCTATGAAAATGGGATTCCATTTAATGTTGTTATGAGTCCGTCATGGATCAATATGTTACGATTTATTGGAAGTTATGAAAGAGGACTACAAATTCCTAGCATGTATGAACTGAGGACTTGGATGCTAAATGAAGAGGTCAAGACAACTTCAAAAATGGTGGATGGTGTTAAGAAGACTTAGATTAAGATAGGAGTCACAATAATATCAGATGGTTGGTCAGATATTCGACATAGAATTATTATTAATTTCTTGGTCAACAATTCATATAGAACAATTTTTATAAAATTGATGGATGCTTAAAGTTTTGTAATGGATGCACAATTATTATTTGAAATATTGGAAGAAGTTGCTTAGGAAGTGGGTGATTCTTTAGTAGTACAAGTTGTTACTAATAATGCAAGTGCATATAAAACTGTAGGGAGAATATTAATGGAGAAGAGGCCTCACCTTTATTGAACTCCTTGTGCTGCACATTGCATTTATTTAATGCTTGAGAGGTTGGGACAGTTTCCTCAATATAAATCAGTCCTATTGAAGGCCAAATTCATTAGTAAGTTCATATACAATCATCTTGGGTAATCAATTTGATGAGAAAATTCACTGATAAGGAAATTATTAGACATGTTGTTACGAGATTTGCTACTGCATATTTAACATTGTAGAGATTCAAGGAGTTAAGACAACCTTTGGAAGCTATGTTTGCTTCTGAAGAATGGACTAAAAGTTCATTGGCAAAAAAATAAGAAGGAAAATAAGTTAAAAAAAAAGTGTTATGAAAGATGATTCATTTTAGCGCAGTACAAATTAGGCTTTGAAGACAACAACACCATTAGTTAAGGTGCTTAGAATGGCTGATGGTGAGAGAGCTCGGACTATGGGATTTATTTATGAAGCAATGAATAGGGCTAAAGAAGATATTGCAAAAGATTTGGGAGGTCAATAAAGTTCCTACAAAGAAATATGGGATATTATAAATGAAAAGTGGGATCGTCAATTACACCAACACTTACATGCTGCTGCATACTATTTAAACCCTCAATTTCATTATGATAAAGACTTTCATGTTGATAAAGATGTGAAAACTTATTTGTATGTATGTATGGACAGACTCATTTCTGAAGAAGACTACCTCAAAGTGAATGATCAACTTAAGAAATTTTATTTGAAGAATAGAATGTTTGAATTTATAGCAGCACAAATATGCTACAAAACATGATATCCTGGTATGTTTATAATTTATATATTTATAATTTTAATTTTAATATTTATATTCAAGTCTTCTACTTCAATCAATATTGGAGTTAGTTTGGAGATGATGTTCCTGAATTGAAACTTTTGCAGTTAAAATTCTTAGCCTAACATGTTTGACTTCTGCATATGAGCAAAATTGGAGCATCTTTAATCAAATTCATTCTAAGAGAAGAAATTTATTAGCGACAGATCGAATGAACAAACTAGTTTATGTTATGTTTAACAAAAAAATTAAAAGATAGACATCTCAAATTACAGAAGCAAGGAAGCATTGATAATGAAATTGATCCTTTACTTGTTGATGATTTACAGTCTGATGATAAATGGTTACTCAGAATGTTGATGTTTTTGAAATTGAAGCAGAAGGAGAAACTCACGTCAATGAAGAAAATGAAGCAACTACTCATGTGTATAAAAGAAAGAAACAAAGTGGGATTGGAGCTTCAAAAAAATTTAAGGTATTCTTAAATATAATGAATTATTTTTTATGCTATTATTGTTTCATTCTAGTGTTAATGAAATATTAACTGATATAGAGGATAAAGAAAAAAGTATTATAAATTAAGAAGAGTTTAAGGATGACTTTGATATTATTTATGTTAGATTTTCTGAAGACAATCAAAGTAATGATGAGTCTGCATTGGGTCTTAATCGTAATGGGATGTTTTATTTTTAAGTGAGTTTATTTTAAATATTCTTTTCTAGTAATATACTAATATCTTCTTAGAACAAAACATCTAATTCACAATTGACATATTATTTTATTATTTTTTATCATTATTCATAATTTTAAATAATTTTATTTTTATCATTTTTTAGGCTTACGCCTCGATCTGCCTTGAGGCTTACGCTTCGCCGAGCTTAGCCAAAATGCCTCGATTCCTAATTTTGCCTTTTAAAACATTGGACATTTATAAGAGTACACGTTTTAGATATCTTGGATCTATTTTTTAGAGTGATGGTAAAATAGATGGGGATGTTATCAGCAGAATTCAAATTTAATGGTTGAAGTGGAGGAATGTATCGAGCTTGTTGTGTGATAGAAAAGTACCTCTCAAATTTAAGGGAAAACTCTATAAGATGGTGGTGAGGCCTGCAATGCTTTATGGTGCCAATTGTTGGCCAATAAAAGAGAAGCATAATACTAAGTTAAGTGTGGCAGAGATGAGGATGCTCAGGTGGATGAGTGGCTTTACCCTTAGAGATAGGATATGAAATGAGCATATACATGAAAAGGTTGGAGTAGCTCTAATAGAAGATAAGATTAGAGAGAGTCGCCTTAGATGGTTTGGTCACATATAACGACGGCCTTCTGATGACCCGGTTAGGAGAGTAGGGGTTTTAGATTTGACTTATGTTAAGAAAAGTAGAGGCAGACCTTAAAAGACTTGGTCAGAAAATATTAGGAATGACCTTTCTTTATTAAATTTAAAATGAGAATTTGACTTTTAATAGGACACAATAGAGAAAAAAGATTCATGTAGCCGACCCCACGTAGTGGGATAAAGGCTTAATGTTGTTGTTGTTGTTGTTGTTGTAGAAGGTGAGAAATAACATGCAACTTGGAGGTAGCAAATTGGAAGTTCTTTGAACTTTTGGCATTCAAAGAAAAGAATTTATTTGCTTGACATAGGCTAGATAAATGACATGATAAATCATTACATTTCGTTGTCATTGATGAGGGATTAGTTTGCTAAGTGGTTAAGCAAACGTAGAAGGGTGATGTGTAGGGTTTCATTACACATAACCATGAAGGAATCTTTGGACTCTTGGGTGTCCAAATAATGGAGTTGATCTATCAAATTTGGCTTGAAAGAATGAAGAAGAGATAGGATGTACATTTCTGAAAGAATGAAGAAGAGATAGGATGTACATTTCTGATGCTTGGCCAATGCCCTCATAAACTCACTAAAAGTCTTTTGAAAATTTTTATTTGAGTTTTTGGGAAAAGCACCAATCAATGATATTTGAGATCTCCCATGGCTTTGGAGCTAAGAAAGTTATGAGATTTCCTATGATTTTTATTTATAGGAAAGAAGGTAGAAAATGTAAGTTATAGGTTGTAAATTCATAAATATCCTTTGGATATTTGATGTTAAAAAGGATGTGTTCATTTTCCTAATTTGCAGCAAAGCAAATGAAACAGAAGTCTTAAGTTCAAGTGTTTTACAATATGGTGAATTTAGGATTTTAGAAAAATTCTTAATACAAGACATGAAGAGGATTGGTTAGTAACACTTAAAGGATGATAGGAGTCATGCAATGAAACATTTGAAGCCTCGAGAAGGTTCCAAATATCACGCATAGGAGGGGAAGATAAATATATGTTTGTTGATCTTATGTTCCCAACAAAGAAAGGGTGGGAGAACCTGGAATTTGGTTCCATGTTGAAGAGCTCAAAGCATGTATTTAAGTTTTTTGGGAAATCCAAAATAACATGCACAAGGAGGGTAGTCGGTTGTTTGTTGATTTTTTCTCAACAAGCAAGGGATGAATGACTTAGAGCTTATTTTTAAGGAGGGAACCTGGTTGTTTGTTGATTTTTTCTCAACAAGCAAGGGATGAATGACTTAGAGCTTATTTTTAAGATCAAATGACTCATGTAATTTGACATTTAGAATCTTGAGGAGGCTCCAAAAGTCATGCAAAGAAGAGAGATGGTTGTTTGTTGATCTTGTGCTTCAACAAACAAGGAATAAATGAACCAAGGATTTTGATCCTAAGGTCACAAGATTCAAGCAATCTAACACTTGGAGTTTTGAGGAAACTTCAATTATCATGCATGAAGAAGATGAAGAGATGAATGTTTGTTGATTTAGTGCTTCAAAAAACAAGAGGTAGATAAGTTAGAATTTGGTCCTAATATCAATGGCCCATGCACTATATGACTTCAAACCTTGAGGAGGTTCCAAAGGGCATGAAAGGAATATGCATGTGAAAGAGAATTTCATATTCTACCTAATCCATAGAGGCACGTGGGGACTCCATATAACAAGAGCGCATACACCTGCACGATGATGATGGAATGTTGGCATAGCTCGGAGAGGGCTCAATAGTTTGTTCCCTAGTACGAGAAGAAATGGTCTCCTCAAGGATGGACCTATCACCTTGTCCTCTTATACTTAAATCAGCCAAAAAATATGGCAAAATCTTAAGTAAATGAAAAGGAAAAAGAAGATATGGTAATTCCTTTGCTATGTTCAATAATGTTTTAAGTAAATCAAATATCTTGTTCCTTCTTCTCTTCTTCTTTCTTACTCCCTAGCTTCTTATTCTCCTTTTTTCTTCTTCTCTCTTCTTCCTTTTGCCTCTCCCTCTACCTCACTCTTTCTCCCAACCTCACACTCTCACTCTCTCCCACTTTCTCACTCTAAATAGTTAAAATAGAAAAATAAATTTCTCCTCACCTCCCTTAAGTCCTTCCCTATAATTCTTACAAATTCTACATCGTTCACTCTCTCCCCCATTCTCTTTCTTTATATAAATATAAAGAGAGAAACTAGTTTTCTCTTAGCAGACCCCCTTCCTCTCTCTACACCTCTATACTTACATCATTTTCCTTCCCTTTCCCTTTCTCCCTCTAAAATAATTTTCTCTCTCTATCCCCTCTCTTTTTCCCTCTCTTACTCTCTTTTTATCTCTAAAAGAGAAGAAGACTCCCCTTTCTCTCTTCCTTCACCCTTTTTCTCTCTAAAAAAATTGAAAAATAAGAGAGAAAAACTGAAAATTCATGCATAATTATGCATTCATCCCATTGATGTCATCCTTATCACCGGACACTTGAACATATAACCTTGCAACCCTTAAAACTCCAAAATCCAATAAGAACTCATTTGGTGCAATGAAAGTAACTCATGCATGTTTTTTATAGGTGGTGTGTGAAACTCATAAGCAATATTCGTGACCCAATGGGGTAAGCCTCGTGTAAGATTTTCTTAATTTGATTGGGTAAATTTAAGTACTCAAGCATGTCTTTCTTGACACAATGGAAAACCACTATGAATTAAAAATAGGTACTCAAAGGCCTCTGCATATCTTTCTTAGTTGGTTGGATTGACGACTATGGACATAGTGCCTCACAACATAGACCATCCATGCTTTTATTGGCATGATGGGAAGGCTCAGTAGATGCCTTCTACATGAGAAAGATGGCAAGATTTTGTTATAATTTAGTTTGATAGGGGACCCAAATAAAACTTAAAAGAACTTTATATATATATATATATATACTATTTTAAAAATTAAATTAAAAAAAAGAGACCTAACTTACAAGAATGAGAGCTTGAACCGAAATAAGGCTTACAAGAGATTTAATAAAAATGAACTAAAGGGACTCCCTATTTATAACCTAAAAATTAATCATTTGTGAGGTCCATTGAACTAAAATATAATCACTTAAAGATAGGGAATGTATGCATGTGTAAAACATGTCAAGATGTCCTTTCATGACACTCCCATTCAGATTCCCGATGTACATGCAAGAGGACTCTAATACCCAAAATGTTCAAAAGAAATGAAAGCATTTTTTCTCTTTTTTTAAAATATTCATTTAGTTTCATTATATTCTACTTGTAATTTTGAACATTCTCACATATAGAAATATTTGTTAATTACTAACCTAATATCTATGATGCACCAACACGGACACGGCAACGCGGACACGACACGACACAGACATGGGACACAGCATTTTTAAAAATACAGGACATGGGTACGGCGTGGAAATGACATAATAATTTTTAAATATAATATATATAAATTAAGGTAACATTATATTAAAAATGGCAAGCAATATTAAATCAAAGTCATGATAACTTTTTTAGCTTATAACATAAAAATGTTTAGTACAAAAATGTCTTGTACAACCACAAAAATATAAGCAAAATGTTATTTAGTACAACATGAAGGTCCAACTACTCAATAGAGGGAATGATAGAATCTTTGGCCTTCAATACAATCATCATTGAATATATTTTCTTTCAACTCTGGTTCATCTTGAGAAAGATTTGCAACCTCCAATAACCCCATATCATCAAGGCACTCAAACCCATCTCCAGCAACATCCCACATCTTGTTATCACCTGTCATATAAAGTGGGTTTTCCTTGATAGAAGATGAAGATTTGTATGCACATAAACTAAATCTTCAACCCGTTGTGGAGTTATTTTATTCCTCTTTATTGAATGAATAAATTAGTATGTGCTCCAATTTCTCTCACAACAGGAAGAGGATGATACTTGATCAAGAAGTTTTATTGCTATGGTTTGAAGAAGCTATGCTGAAGCTCCATGAATCAACCACCACATTTTTGGATCCATCCTTCATCTATTAACCAAAGATTCTTGATCACCAAAATCCTTTAAATATCCAAAGAACTTTGCAAGTTCTATATTAATTTTTCTTCTCTCCTTCTCATTTGGGAAATATCATTTCTAGCATATCTTTCTCATATTTGACACTTCTAAATCTTTTTGTGCTGAGACACGTTGAGGGTCTTCTTGAAGTCATTCTTTACTTAAATACCTTCAAATAATACAAAGCATATAAAATTATTTAATCATTTACCAAGAAATTTAAAATTAATTCAAAAGATGAATATAATTTTACCTTAGATTTAATGAGTGGGCCAAAAAATGCAGAGGTGTTGCTTTTGGTCCACCTATCCTCAAGAATGGTATAGACAATACTCCAAAAACTTGAGTCTTTATTATGTGACTTTCTTTCATTTATGTATGTAATTCCTTTCACTTTTGTCAACATAAAGTCCCACATCTCATAAATCAAATGTAGGCATGATTTATCTATGTCAGCCTCTCTCAACATGTCATTAATGGGATCAGTGAAAGCCAATATGTAATCTACATCATCCCACCACAAATCATCTAAGACCTTTTATTTCACATATCTTGTCTTCTCAACATCATCATCATCATAAATTGAATGGGATTTTTTATTTGTTTGAATCTTCTCAACATAATTATTATAGAGGAAAAATGAATTTCAATAATAGCTAACATTCTGAAATGTCAGAAATCATTAAACATTGAAAGTCTCATTGAGTGGTTCATAATGAAATTTCTGATCAAAATAGCATCATCTGAAACCACTGTTATCCAATGACATTAAACATAGATGATTTCATTTGCCTCTGTATTCTTTTCTGCACAAATATTTTTTAGAGCAAGGTTTAAAGTGTGCACAACACATGGAGTTCATAATATATGAGAATAAGTTTGCTCCACCAACAATCCTACAGCTCTACACACCGGCACATTATCTGCTATAACCTACACGATATTTGAAGGCCTAATAATGACTATCACCTCTTTTATCAAATTGACAATTAAATATTTATCCTTGTATTCTCCTTCACAATTCACAGTTTTAATAAACATTGGGCAATTCTCTATAATGGCCATGAAATTAACGAGTGGTCTTCTTTGAGGATTAGTCCAACCATCACATATCAAAGTGACTCCTTTTTTTTTCCACACACCTTTTGTTAGTTCAAGCAATGTTTCAATATGTGCTATTTCCCTTTCCAATAATTTTGATCTTAATGCATTGTAGCCAGGTGGAACATAACCTACAAGGTTGTTATTACATGCAAAAGTGAATGCATTTTTGTAATGAGGATTCTTGCAAGGTTGAAAGGAAGTCCAGCTTAAAAAAACATCCTTGCAATTTCACCATCCAATTCTTCTCGCAGCTGCATATTAAAAACCTTCTCTAAAGCACTACTGGCAACTCCTTTTTTTTTTCTTTGAATCATATCCTTCACTTCTATATAATAATGAATAATCAACTCTAATAGATGAGGAAGAAGTGTGGGATGAACAATGGGTAGATGGCAAAGATATCTCTTTAGAAAGTGCCCTTTTGATCTTAGATTCAGCTTCATCAACTTGTCTATTCAATTCAATCAACTGTGATATAGTAATCTTAGGACACATTTTAATTTCATGGCCAAAAATCTTAAGAAGATGTGCTTTCACCCTAGAATAAGATCCTTTGTAGGTGCCACCACAATAATTGCATTTAAATGACACTTTCCCTCCTTCAAATATTTTTCCTAACTTTGTAACATGAATCCATAATAGCTTATCAATTTATACATATGGCTCTTTTGAACCACTCCCACCAGCACTAGTGCTCATTTTGCTTTTAAGATAACTGGTGAAATAGAAGAAATAAATACTTATAATAAAATAATTAAAAATTGCCAAATAAGGTTAAAAAACAATTAAAGAACTATTGCATCAAGCGTTCAAGCATGATGTTTTTCTTACAAATTTTTATTGTAAGAGTAAAAGCGCAGTGAAACCGCAGCAAAAATGCAGTTAAAGCGCAGTTAAAGTGCACTTAAAGTGTAGTTAACGCGCACTTAAAGAGCACTTAAAGCGCTGTTAAAGCGCACTTAAAGCACACTTAAAGAGCAACAAAAGCACAATTAAAGCATATTAAATAAATAAATTTTTATTATAAGAATAATTTTATTCCAAAACAAATAAAATACTTTAAAAAAATATGCTCTTCTTATCACAAATATATATAATCATTGATAAATGAAAAGAAATGACAAATGGAGAAAAAAATGTTGAAATCAACTTACAGGTTTGAAATATTTTCTGCAGTTTGGCGTCGGCTTCCCTTAGCTGTGCCCATAAACTAAGGAGGATGGCTTGATGCTTATGGTCAAAAGGGAAGACCAAGGGTGCGATCTCCAGCCGACCGCTGCTCACCTCAATCACTCGGGAAGACCACAAATATGAATAGTAATACGGAGTTAAGGAGAACTGAAGAAGATGAAGACTCCGGTGTGAACCGGCTAATATGAAATAGCGGGATTAGTGTTTTTTTATTTATTTAATTATATAATAGCCGGACACGCGTGTCCGTTTTATTTTTTTTAAATTGGACACACTAGTGATGTGTCCGACACGTGTCCTCGCCGTGTCGGACACGTGTCCGACACTGCATACCCTCTTAAAACAAAGTGTCGGTGCATCAAAGCCATATATATATATATATATATATATGCATAATTATTAAATTCCTAACACCTACTAAGTTGAAAAAGTATTAAATTACAATTTGAAAAAAGGTAATTAACAGTCATTAGTCAATTCATTAGTTTATTCATATTACTGTACCTTTCCACCTATCTAAACATGCATTGGCTACTTTTATCCAACGGTTGGATGTGGAGGAAAAGAATAGTGGATGTGTAGTGAAGGATTAATAAGAATATAATATTAAATAAAGGGAGCACTAGCCTATTCCTTCCTCCAAAAATCTTCATTTCTCTCTGTTTTTTTTTTTTTTTTATGTTTGGCAGCAAGGCAGCGGGAGAGAAATTGGGAGGAGGTGTTTTCGGTTAGAGCATATTGGAAGGAATCAGGATATAGCTGCAGGAGCTGCTATTCAGTGAGAAAAGAGTAGGGAAATGAAGTAAACCTGAAGAAATTAATGTTTTATTGAGGTATATTAATTGAGGGTATTACTATTGCTGAAGTTAGGTAGGGATGTTTTTGCCTTTTGCTGAAAACAGTAGATAAATGATGCCTTTTTGCTAAAAATAGTAGGAAATGATGTAAGAACTACTGTGGGGAAGAAATTTCAGAAAAGACTAAGGTAAGAACACACTTTAGCAAATAAATATGTGATATTATAGTTATTCGCTGAATGTTGTATGAATGTTGAAATCAAATTGTTGAATTTCAGGAGGGGGAAAATAGAAAGGAAAGGAAATAAAATAGTGAAAGAAGTTTAGGAGAGTAAAGGGAATTTTAAGTTGAATGAAGAATAGTGTAATTGAGGTGATATACAAAAGGAAAAGATGTTAGGATACTTCAGGTGAATTAAATTACCCGCCTGTTTTGAAAAACGAGGTGAGATACCCAAACTGTGCTATAAAAATTAATAAAGGCTTTATTTCATTGCAATTCATCCTACTATATTTATAATAGCATGTATTTAAGTTTTCTTTAGTTCATTCTTATATGAACAAGTACAAAAATGTATGAAATTTTTTATTCATAGAATAATGTCTATCAAAGCATATGTCATGTGAACTAAAAAGGATCGCTATTGGAAAAGTGATTTAAGCAATATGTTGGGGGATAAGCCCGCACATGTAAAGGCAAAAGACTTGACGAGGTAAGCCTATACTCTAAAGTCTAGAAGTTGAGAATTTGGACTCAACCCTGAATTGTGAGAACAACTTCAATTCTAAAAGTTGGGAAGCTAGTCCCAACCTTGAATTGAGAAGCTGAAAGGGTGCAAACGCTTATAGTCATCATATGACTTGTTAAAAAGGGTGTTGAACAATTAGCAAAATGGAAAGTACTACTATATTTTCCTATGATTCATATGAAAGGTGTTCTAACCATGTTATTATTTAGTCACTAATGTTATGTCGTTCTCAATCGTTAAAATGTTATTATTAGTTCTTATACATTTCTTGTGTATTTCATTGAGTCCTAGCTCATTAGCAGTAGTTGTACTGTATGAAAGGTGAAGAAGTCCGTAGAGCAATAAGAGGGGGTGACTATCTTTCTTTTGTTGTACATACTTTTTGGATGTGCATAGAGATTCAAGTATAAACAATACAAAGACTTTTGGGGTATGTAAATAAATTTTAAAAGTTTCAGTAAATTTCTGCTTAAATTAAGATGTGTATTTTATTTGAGGTATTATATATGCTTCATATTATGAAAATCTTGATATGTTATTTTTAAATGGCGTTAAGATAGTTTGAATACAATATTTTTACTTATCCAATTCTAATATCATCATTTTAGAGTAGGGGTAAGTACGAAGGTCTGTTCAGATTCTCCTTCTCTATTACACTCTAGTTTGACTATAGAGGGGTCAAAATGGGGTGTGACAGAAATTGGTATCAGAACCTAAATTGAAGTCGAATGGAAGCATAATTGGATTTAGACATTTAAGTAGGATGTGATATAATGAATATGATGTATACAGAGCTATAGGTTAAATTAAGGTTAAATAGAACTATGTATGCATTTATGTTCAGGATAAACCTATATGCATAATAGGTCTATTTACTGCTTAAAATGATTATTTTTATTACCATGAGTATATATTACATGAATTATTTATATGTATACAAGTAATTATGTCTGAGGTGTTGCTAGAAAGAATGATTGATCAGTCATTCAGGCTAGATACATAAGCATAAATGAATGAGGGAAATAAGTCTAAGGAACTTTAAGATATTATGCATTTGATCTCACAAATGGTAGATAAAAAGATATCTATGGAGAAATCTTCTACTAACGATGGATCCAAATCTGAAAGTGATAGTGAAGTGGATCGACATTTAAAATTATTTCAGACTTTTAAATCACCAGCATTTAAGGGTGAAAGTGATCTAATAGTAGCTGAAGACTGGTTATTAAAGATTGGAAAGATTTTAGATGGCATGGTTTGTCTTGAAAATAGAAAAGTACCATTGGCTATATTTATACTAGAAAGAGAAGCAAAAACATGGTGGCAAGCACAACATACAAAAAATTTTGGATAGATGTCTATTACTAACGTAAAGTGGGATGATTTTGTGATGGTTCATTCCTCCTTCAACCAGACTAGCTTTGCAAGACAAATTCTTTAATCTGAATCAAGGTTCCAAGACAGTTATGCAATATGAAGCTGAGTTCACTTCTTTATCCCGTTATGCGCCACACTATGTCAGCACTCAGGAGGAGAAATGTCACAAATTTTTGAGAGGTCTTAGAGATTAGCTACGACTCGTATTGGCCCCTTTTGTTATCAGTAAATTCTCTATCTTAGTGGAGAGAGCCAGAAGGATTGAAAATGAGCTGAATTTCTCTAAGCATAGTTTGGATTATCAACAAACAAGAAAAAATAATATATTTGAAAAGGATGATAGATTTAGAAACAAGAAGCCAAAGTTTAATGATAAACAAAAGCAAAGTTAACTTGAAAAACCTTTGTGTGAGCAGTGTGGGAAGCGACATTTTGGCTAGTGTTTGGTGGGATCTGAAAGATGTTTTAGATGTGGTGAGTTGGGTCATCGCCGAGTAAATTGCCATCAAGAGAGAAGAACAAATGTCATGCCATAAGGATATCAAGGGTATTAGGAACTACTGCAACACAGGAAATATCTAGAAGGCAATCGACCCAGAAAAATCTCAATTATAATAATTGATAGTTAAGGGATTTATCAGGGCTAGCCATTAATCTTTGAGTGTACATGTACTTTTTGTTAAGAAGAAATATGGATCCATGAGAATATGCATTGAACTATAGAGCTGAACAAAATGACAATCAAGAACAATTATCCACTACCCCGCATAGATGACTTGTTTGATCAGTTAGTATTTGCCACAATTTTATCCAGAATTGATTTAAGATTAGGATATCATTAAGTGAGGGTTAAAAAAAAGCATATTTTAGTAAGACGACTTTTGGGACTAGGTATGGTCACTTTGAGTTAAGCGTTATGCCTTTTGGATTGATAAATACACATGTCATCTGTATGGATATGATGAATAGGATTTTCAAAGACTACATATATAAGTTTGTGATTATTTTCATTTATGACATTCTGATATACTAGGAGACGGATGATGAGCATGCTAATCATTTAAAGATAGTTTTGGAGACACTAAGAAAAAATCGATTGTATGCAAAATATTTAAAATGTGAGTTTCGGCTAAGAAGTATTTCCTTCTTGGGGTATATTATCAGTAGTGAAGAAATTTCTGTAGACCCACATAAAGTAAGAGCATTTATGGAATGACCTACACCAAAGAACGTTACAGAGGTTCGTAGTTTTCTTAGATTAACAGAGTATTACAGAAGGTTTGTTAAAGGATTTTCACATATTACTAGTATTGACAATTTATGTAGGTCAATACTAGGATTTTCCAAACTAGGATTTTCACCTATGCCTTTGTCCAAACTAAAGAAGGAAGTAAAATTTGAATGGAAATCTAAATGTGAGAAAAGTTTTCAGGCATTAAAAGAGCATCTAACTACATCACTAGTATTGACACTTCCCTCAGAAATAGAAGGATTTCAGATTTATAGTGATGCATCTTTGAAAGGTCTGGGATGTGTTTTAATGCAGAATAGAAAGGTGATTGCATATGCATTTCGACTGTTAAAGCCTCATGAAAGAAATTATCTCACTCATGATTTAGAGCTAGCTGTAGTGGTATTTGCTTTAAAGATTTGGATACATTATCTATATGGGGTAAGATGTGAAATTTTCACTGATCATCAGAGCTTAAAATACATATTTTTGCATAAAGAATTAAACTTGCGACAAATAAGATGGTTGGAACTCATCAAAGATTATGATTTGGATATACAGTATTATCTAAGAAAATCTAATATTGGGGGTGATGCTTTGAGTTGCAAATCTATATGAATGATGAACTGGATGATTACTTAAGAGATTCAATTGATCAAAGAAATATAAATTTGCAATTGGAATTTAGATATTTTAAAAATATGGAATATTTGCATCAGATGGCAGTAAAGCCTACTTTAATAGAACGTATCAAGGAAGCTTAACAACTCAGTATTGAATATTCTAAATTGTTGGAGCAAGCCCAATCAGGAAAAAGACCAAATCTCTCTATTGATGTGAATGGAGTCATTAGACATAAAATACAATTGTAAGTACCCAATGATCTAGATTTAAGAAAGGAAGTTTTTTAAGAAGCTCATTATTCTAACTATACAATTCATTCAGGCAATACCAAGATGTATAAAGACTTAAAAGTAATATTCTAGTGGCCGGGTATGAAGAAAGATATTGCTGATTATGTAGCTAAGTATGAAGCATGTCAAATTATGAAAGCTGGACATAAAAAAATCTTGTGGATTACTGTAATAACTACCAATCCTTGAGTGAAAGTGGGAAGAAATTGTAATGGATTTTTTATGGGATTTCCTAAATCTAGACAGGGATATTACAACATTTGGGTGATTATTGATAGACTGACAAAAGAAGCTCACTTTTTGTCTATCAAGCAAACAGATTCAGTAGACAAATTGACACGCCTTTATGTGAAAGAAATTATCAGATTATACGGTATTCCAAAGTTTATTGTCTTAGATAGAGATTGTTGATTTACTTCTAGGCTGTGGAAAAACATTCATGAAAGCTTGGGCATAAATTAACATTTTAGTATAGTTTTTCATCGGTAGACTTACAGTCAATCTGAAATAACCATTCAAGTACTGGAAGATTTATTGAGATTATGTGTTTTGGATTTCAAAGGTAGCTGGGAAGATCACATACCATTGTTCGAATTTTCCTACAATGATAGTTACAAATCCAGTATACAAATGGCGCCATATGAAACACTTTATGGTAGAAAGTGCATAACTCCCTTAACTTTGGTTAAGTTAGGAGAAAGACAGTTAATGGACCCAGAGTTAGTTGATAAAGCAATAGAGAAAATAAGATTAATTAGAGACAAACTAAAAGTTGCTCAGGATTGCCAACAAAAGTATTATGACCCCAAGTATGGAGAAGTGAAGTTTGAAGTGGATGACTTTGTATTCTTGAAGGTTAAGCCTGTGAAAGATACAACTAGGTTTGGTCAGGGAGGCAAATTGAATCCGAGGTACATAGGACTTTTTGAAATTATTGAAATAACTGGAAAAGTTGCTTATAAACATGCTCATCCAGCTGACATGTTAGATATATATAATATTTTTCATGTGCCACTACTAAGAAAATGGGTTACAGATGCCTATAAGAGAATTTCACTTGATGAAAATGAGCTACAGAAGAATTTTGACTTACATTGAGGATGCAGAAAGAATACTAGACTATGATACTAAACAACTCAGAAATCATCAAATTTCCTATGTTAAAGTGAAATGAAAATACAGGCCATAAAAAGAGGCAACTTAGAAAAGAGAAGAAGATATTAGTCTCAATTTTCCTCAACCGTTTCATGATCACTAAGCTAAGGAATTTCGAGGATGAAATTACACTTAGGAGGGGTGAATTGTAATACCCAAAATTTTCAAAATAAATCTAAGCATTTTTTTCTCTTATTTTAAATATTCATTTAGTTTCATTAAATTCTACTTGTAATTCTAAGCATTCTCACATATAGAAATGTGTTAATTACAAACCTAATATAAATGCATATTTATTAAATTCCTAACAACTACTAAGTTGAATAAGTATTAAATTTTAATTAGAAAAAAGGTAATTAACAGTCAATAGTAAATTCATTAGTTTATTCAGATTACTATAGCTTTCCACCTAACTAAACATGCATTGGCTACTTTTATCCAATGATTGGATTTGTAGGAAAGGATTAGTGGATGTGTAGTGGAGGATAAATAAGAATATAATATTAAATAAAGGGAGCACTAGCCTATTCCTTCCTCCAAAAATCTTCATTTCTCTCTATTTTTCTGAAGTTTGGCAGCAAGGTAGTGGGAGAGAAATTGGGAAGAGGTGTTTTCGGTTGGAGCATGTTGGAAGGATTCAGGCTATAGCTGCAGGAGCTGCTATTCAGTGAGAAAATTGTAGGGAAATGAGGTAAACCTGAAGAAATTAATGTTTTATTGAAGAATATTAAATGAGGGTATTACTGTTGCTGAAGAGGTAGGGATGTTGTTGCCTTTTGCTGAAAACAGTAGATACATGATGCCTTTTTGCTGAAAACTATAGAGAAATGACGTAAAAACTACTGTGGGTAAGAAATTTCAGAAAACACAAAGGTAAGAACACACTTTAGCAAATAATTATGTGTTATTATAGTTATTTGTTGAATGTTATATGAATGCTGAAATTAAATTGTTGAATTTCAGGAGGGGAAAATAGAAAAGAAAGGAAAGAAAATAGTGAAAGAAGTTTAGGAGAGTAAAGGGAATTTTAAGTTGAATGAAGAAGAGTGTAATTGACGTGATATACAAAAGGAAAAGAGGTTAGGATACTTCAGTCGAATCAAATTACCCGCCTGTTTTGAAAAACGAAGTGAGATACTCAAACTATGCTATAAAAATTAATAAAGGCTTTATTTCATTGCAATTCATATATACTATATTTATGATAGCATGTATTTCAGTTTTCTTTAGTTCATTCTTATATGAACAAGTATGAACATGTATGAAATTTTTTATTCATAGAATAATGTCTATCAAAGCATATGTCATGTGAACTAAAAAGGTTTGCTATTGGAAAAGTGATTTAAGCTATATGTTGGGGGATAAGCCCGCACAAGTAAAGGCGAAAGACCTAACGAAGTGCGTTATTCCCCACTAGCACATTTAATACTTAGGAAAAGAAAAATCCTAACCTAAAGGGGAAAAATGAATTAAACTAGGTAGAGACACAAAGTGTGTTATTCACCCCTAGCTCATCTAATCATAAGGAAAGTAAGAATTATAACCTAGATGAAAAGAAAACTGGATTAAACTAGGATGGTGCCACAAAGGGCATTGTCCACCACTAACATGTCAAATCCTAATGTAAATGAAGAATCCTAACCTAAATGAAATGAAAACTAGATTAAACTAGTATGGTGCTACAAAGGGCATTGTAAATGACTAACAGGTCTAATCCTACGGAAAGGAAGAATCCAAACATAAATGAAAAAAAAAAAAAGAATTAAACTAGGATGGGTTCATAAAGGGCATTGTCCATCACTAGCACGTCTAATCCTAGCTTAAAGGAAAAGAAAACTGGATTAAACTAGATTGGTGCCATAAAGGGCATTATCCAATACTCGCATGTCTAATCCTATGGAAAGGAAGAATCATAACCTAATGGAAAAGAAGATGGATTGAAATAAAGATGGTGTCATAAAAGGCGTTATCCACCACTAGCATTTTTAATCCTAATGAAAGGTAAAATCCAAACCTATAGGACTAGAAAACTAGATTAAACTAGGACGATGCCACGAACTGCGTTATTCACCACTGGTACGTCCAATTCTACGGATATGAAGAATCCTAACAAAAAGGAAAAGAAAACATGATTAAACTAGGATGGTACCACGAAGAGCATTATCCACCACTAGGACGTCATATCCTAAGAAAAGAAAGAATCCTAAAATAAAGGAAATAAAATAGGATTAAACTAAGATTGTGCCACAAAGAGTGCGGTCCATTACTAGCGCATCTAATTCGAAGAAAAGAAAAAATCCTAACATAAAGGTAAAGAAAACTGGATTAAACTAGAATGGTGCCAAGAATGGTGTTATCCACCGCTTGCACATCTAATCCTTAATAAAGGAAGAATGCAAGCCTAAACAAAAAGAAAATTGGATTCAACTTGGATGGTGCAACAAAGAGCGTCATTCACCACAAGCACAACTAATACCAAGGAAAGAAAGAATGTTAATCTAAAGGAAAAGAAAATTGGATTAAACTTGGAAGATGCCATGAAGGATATGGTCCACCACTAGCGTATCTAACCCTAAGGAAAGGAAAAATAATAACTTAAAGGAAAAAAAACTTGATTAAATTAGGATGGTGCCACAAAGGGCATTATCCACCCCCATCTCATCTAATCCCATGGAAATGAAGAGTCATAACATTAAAAAAAAATTGGATTAAACTACTATGGTGCCACGAAGGTGTTATCCACCACTTGCTTGCTAATCCTAAGGAATGCAAGAATCCTAACCTAAATGAAATGAAATGGGATTAAACTAGTATGATGCTACGAAGGGCGTTGTACATAACCAGCACGCTAATCCTACTAAAAGGAAGAATCCTAACCTCGAGGAAAAGAATTTTGGACTAAACTAGGATGCTGCTATGAAGGCATTGTCCACCACTAACACGTCTAATTCTAAGGAAATGAAGAATCCTATCATAAATGAAAATATAACTGAATTAAAACAAGGATGGTGGGCGTTATCCCCCACTAGCACTTTTAATCCTAAGGAAAGGAAAAATCCTAACCTAAAGGAAAAAAAATAGATTAAATTAAGATAGTGCCACGAAACGCATTATTGAACCCTAGCTCATCTAGTCCTGAGAAAAATAAGAATCCAAACCTAAAGAAAAAGAAAACTAGATTAAACTCAGATGGTTCCACGAATGGCATTGTCCACCACTAGAATGTCAAATCCTATGGAAAGGAAGAATCCTACCCTAAATGAAAAGAAAACTAGATTAAATAAGTATGGTGGGCGTTGTACACGACTAGAATGTCTAATCTTACGGAAAGGATGAATCCTATCCAAAGAAAACTGAATTAAACTAGGATGGTTCCACGAAGGGCATTGTCTACCACTAGCACATCTAATCCAACGAAAAGAAAGAATTATAACCTAATGGAAAATAACACTAGTTTTAAACTTAGAAGGTGCCATGAAGTGTGTTATCTATGACTAGCATGTTAAATCCTAAGTAAAAGAAAAAATCATAACCTAAATGAAAAGGAAAAATGATTAAAAAGATTTTGGGGCCACGAAGGGTGTTATCCACCTCTAGTACATCTAATCCTAAGGATAGAAAAAATTCTAACCTAAAGGAAAAGAAAATTTGAATAAACTAGGATGGTGCCTCGAAAGGCGTTATCCTCCCACTAGCGCGTCTAATCCTCACGAATGGAAGAATCCTAACCTAAAGGAAACGAAGGCTGGATTAAGCAAAGATGGTGTCACTAAGGGCATTTCCACCACAAGCACATCTAATCCTATGAAAAGGAAGAATTATAATGTAATAGAAAAAAAATTGGATTAAACTAGGATGGTGCTATGAAGGGCATTATCCACCACTAGTACATCTAATCCTAAGAAAAGGAAAAATCTTAACATGAAAAAGAAAAAAGAAAAATTGGATTAAACTAGTATGGTCCCATGAAAGGCCTTTTCCACCAATAGCAATAAAACAAGATTAAACTAGCATGGTACCATAAAAGGGCATTGTGCACGACTAGAACATCTAATCCTAAAAAAAGAAAGAATCCTAACATAAAGAACAAGAAAACTAGGTTAGACTGGGATGGTGTCATGAATGGCATTGTCCACCACTAGTACGTCTAATTCTAATGAAAAAAGAAACTTGACCTAAAGAAAAATAAAATTGAATTAAATTAGGATTGTGCCACGAAGGGTGTTATCCACCACTAGCACGTCTAATCCATAGAAAGAAAAAATCATAACCTAATGAAGAGAAAACTAGATTAAAAGATGATGCCACGAAAGGCATTATCCACCACTAGCACGTTTAATCCAAAGAAATAAAGAACCATAACCTAATAGAAGATTAAAACTAGAATAGTGCCACGAAGAGTGTTATCGACCACGAACACTTTTAATCCTAAGAAAAGGTAAAATTATAATCAAAGTAAAAGACAACATGATTAAATTTTGGATGGTGCCACGATGGGCGTTATCCACCACTACCACATATTATCATACAAAAAAGAACAATCCTAACCTAACTAAAAAGAGAAATGGATTAAACTAGGATATTTCTACGAATGGTATTATCCACCACTAGCACGTCATATCTTAAAGAAAAGAAGAATTATATCCTAAAGGAAATAAAAACTGGATTAAAACTTGGAGGGTACCATAAAGAGTGTTATCCACCACTAGCATGTCTAATCTTAAGAAAAGTAAAATCCTAACCTAAAGGAAATGATATTTGGATTAAATTAGGATGTAACACGAAAGGGCGTTATCCACCACTCATATCCTAAGAAAAGGAGGAATCCTAACCTAAAGGAAAATGAAAATTATGTTAAACTATGATGGGGCCATGAAGGGCTCTGTCTACCACTAGCTCGTCTAATCCTAAGAAAATGAAGAATGCTAACCTAAAGGGAAATAAAATTAGATTAAACTAGGATGGTGCAATGAAGGGTGATATTCACCACTTGCACATATAATCCTTAAGAAAGGAAGAATGCTAACTAATAAGAAATGAAAACTAGATTAAATTAGGATGGTGCCACAAAGGGCTTTATCCACCACTAGCACACCAAATTCAAAGGAAAGAAATAATTATAACATAAAGAAAAAGAACTAGATTAAACTAAGATGGTGCCACGAATGACATTATCCACTACTAGCATGTATAATTATATAAAAATATAGAATGCTAACCTAAAGGGAAAGAAAATTTTATTAAAATTAGGATGGTGCTACGAAGGACTTTAGGCCCCACTAGCACGTCTAATCATGTGGTAAGGAAAATCATAACCTAAAGGAAAAGAAAACTGGATTAAACTAGGATGATGCCACGAAGGACATTATCCACAACTAGCATGTCTTATTCTAAAGGAATGAAGAATCTTAACCTAAGGGAAAAGAATACTGTATTAAACTAAGATGGTGCCACAAAGGATGTTATCCACCACTTGCACGTCAAATCCTTAGGAAAGGAAGATTGCTAACCTAAACGAAAAGAAAACTGGATTAAATTAAGATGGTGACACGAAAGGTATTATTCACCACTAGCACGTCTAATTTTATGGAAAGAAAGAATGCTAATCTAAATGAAAAGAAAATTGGATTAAACTTGGATGGTGCCCGAAGGGCGTTGTCCACCACTAGCACATCTAATCTTACGGAAAGGAAGAATTATAACCTAAACGAAAATAATATTGGATTAAACAAGGATGGTGCCACGAAGGGTGTTAACCACCACTAGTACGTCTAATCCTAAGGAAATGAAGAATCATAACCTAAAGGAAAAGAAAACTAGATTAAAAAAAGATGGTGCCATAAAGGGTGTTATCCACCACTAATATGTCTAATCCTAAGGAAAAGAAGAATCCAAACCTAATGGAAAAAAAGAAAATATAATTAAACTAGGATGGTGCCACAAAGGGTATTATCCACTACTAGCACGTCTAATCCTAAGGAAAGGAAGAATCCTAACCAAAAGAAAAAGAAAACTAGATTAAATTAGTATGGTGTCTCGAAGGGTGTTGTATATGACAAGCATGTCTAATCCTACGGAAAGAAAGAATTCTAACATACATAAAAAAAAAAAACTAGACTAAACTAGGATGGTGCCACGAATGGCATTATCCCCCACTAGCACGCCTAATCCTGAGGAAAAGAAGAATCTTAACCAGAATGAAAAAAAAAACTGTATTAACCACTAACACTTTTAATCTTGAGGAAATGAAAAATTCTAATATAAATGTAAAGAACATTTTATTAAACTAGGATGTTGCCACGAAGGACATTATCCACCACTTTAACATCTAATCCTAAGGAAAGGAAGAAGCCTAACCAAAAGAAATTGAAAACTGGATTAAACTAGTATTATGCCAAGAAGGGCATTGTACACAACTAGCACATCTAATCTTACGGAAAGGAAGAAATTGGATTAAACTATGATAGTGTCACGAAGAGCATTATCTACCACTAATGTGTCTAATCCTAAGAAATGGAATAATCCAAACCTAAAGAAAAAGACAAGTGAAGTAAACTAGGATGGGGCCACGAAGGGCATTATCCACCACCGGAACATCTAATCCTAAGGAAAGGAAAATCCTAACATAAAGGAAAAAAACATGATTAAATTAGAATGGTGTTACAAATGGCATTATTCTCCACTACCACATCTAATCCTAAGGAAAGGTAGAAACCTAACAAAAAGGAAAAGAAAATTTGATAAAACTAAGATGGTGCCACGAAGCCATTGTCCACGGCTACCACATCTAATCCTATGGAAAGGAAGAATCCTAATCTTAAGGAAAGAAAATTGGATTAAATTAGAATGGCGCCTTGAAGGACGATATCCACTACTAGCACGTCTAATCCTCAGGAAAGGAAGAATCATAACATAAAGAAAAATAAAATTAGATTAAACTAGTATGGTGCTTCAAATGGTGTTGTACATGACTAGCACGACTAATCCTACAGAAAGAAATAATCATAACCTAAAGAAAAAAAATTAGATTAAAACTAGGACTGTGCCACAAAGGGCGTTATCTATCGTTGGCACATCTAATCCTAAGAAAAGGAAAATCCTAAGCTAAAAAAAAAAAAAAAAAAAATGATTAACTTAGGATGGCGCTACGAAGGGCATTATCCTCCACTAGCACATCTAATACTTAGGAAAGGATGAATCCTAACCTAATGGAAAATAAAACTGGATTAAACTTGGATGGTAACATGAAGGGCATTTTCTACCACTGGCATGTCTAATCCTACAGAAAGGAGGAATCCAAACCTAAAGAAAAAGAAATCTGGATTGAACTAGGATGGTGACACAAAGGGTATTATTCACTACTTACACGTCTAATCCTTAGGTAAAGAAAATTGAATTTAACTAGGATGGTGCCACGAAGGGCATTATCCACCACTAGCAAGTCTAATTCTAAAGAAAGAAAGAATTCTAACTTAAAGGAAAAAAAATTGCATGATAATTAGTATGGTGCCACGAAGGGCATGGTATGTTAAATCCTAAGAAAAAATATTATCCTAAATGAAAAAAAATGTATTAAATTAGGATGGTGCCACAAATGGTATTATCAACCACTAGCACGTCTAATCCTAAGGAAAGGAAGAATCATAATGAAAAGGAAAAGGAAAATGCATAAATTAGGATGGTGTCATGAAGTATATTATCCACCACTTGTACGTCTAATCCTAAGGAAATGAAGAATCCTAACCTAACAAAAAAACTAAATTAAAATAGGATGGTATCATAAAGGATTTTATCCACCTAAATGAAAATTAAAGGTCTTAATCCTAAAGAAAGGAAATATCCTTATCTAAAGGAAAATTAAACTGGATTAAAATTAGGATGGTGCCATGAAATGCGTTATCTACTACTAGTATGTCTAATCCTAAGGAAGGGAAAATACTAACCTAAAGGAAAAGAAAACTGTTCTAAACTAGGATGGTGCTACGAAGGGAGTTATTAACTACTAGCACATGAAATCTTAAAGAAAAAAAAAAAGAATCATAACCTAAAGTAAAAGAAAACTGTAATAAATGAGAATGGTTCCACAAAAGGTGTCGTCCACCATTAGAATGTATAATCCTACGGACAACAAAAATCCTAAACTAAAGGAAAAGAACGCTAGTTTTAAATTTGGATGGTGCCACGAAGGGCGTTATCCACAACTAGTATGTCTAATCCTGAGGAAAGGAAAAACCCTAACCTAAAGGAAAATGGAAGTAGACTAAAACAAGGTTGGTGCCACTAAGGGCATTATCCACATGCATATCTAATCCTAAGGAAAGGAAAAACCCTAAACTAAAGGAAAAGAAAATTTGATTAAACTATGATAGTACCTCGAAGGGTGTTATCCCTCACCAGCATATCTAATCGCAAAGAAAGGAAAAATCCTAATCTAAAGGAAAAGAAGACTGGATTATACTAGGATGGTGTCACTAAAGAAGTTTTCCACCACAAGCATGCCTAATCTTATGGAAAGGAAAAATCATAACCTAATGGAAAAGAAAATTGGATTAAAATAGGATGGTGCCACGAAGGTTGTTATACACTACTAGCACAACTAATCCTAAGGAATGAAAAAATCCTAACATAAAAGAAAAAGAAAACTAGATTAAACTTAAACGGTGCCAAGAAGGGAATTGTATACCACTGGCACATCTAATCCTAAGGCAATGAAGTATTCTTACCTAAATGAAAAGAAAAATTGGTTAAACAAGTATGGTGCCACATAAGGCGTTGTACATGACTAGAATGTCTAATCCTATGAAAAGGATGAATCCTAAACTAAAGGAAAATTGGATTAAAATAGGATAGTTCCACAAAGGGCTTTGTCCACTGCTAGCACGTCTAATCATAATAAAAGAAAGAATCTGAACCAAAAGGAAAAGAAAATTGGATTAAATTAAAATTATGTCACGAAGGCGTTGTCCACTACTAGCTCGTCTAACCCTAAGGAAAGGAAGAATCTTAACATAATGGAAATGAATACTAGATTAAAATATGGATGATGCCACCAAGGACATTATCCACCACTAGCACTTTTAATTCTAAAAGGGGAAAAATGCTTACCAAAGTAAAAGAAAATTGGATAAAATTAGGATGATGTCACGAAGGGTGTTATTTACCACTAGCATGTCTAATCCTATGGAAAAGAAGAATCTTGACCTAATATGAAAGAAAAATGGAATAAATTAGGATAGTGTCACGAAGAGTATTATACACCACTAGGAAAGAAGGAAGAATCTTAGTCAAAAGGAAATAAAAACTGGCTTAAAACTAGGATGGTGTCTGAAAAGCGTTATCCACCACATGTATGCTTAATTTTATGAAAGGAAAATCCTAACCTAAAGGAAACAAAAATTTAATTAAATTAGGACGGTGCGATGAAGGGCGTTATTCACCACTAACAAGTTATATCCTAAGGAAATGAAGAATCTTAACCTAAAGGAAATGAAAACTGGGTTAAACTATGATGAAGCCACGAATGGGACTATCTACCACTAGCACATTTAATGCTAAGTAAATGAAAAATCCTAGCCAAAATGTAAATAAATTGGATTAAACTAGGATGGTTCCACGAAGGGCGTTATCCACTACTCATACATCTAATCCTTTAGAAAGAAAGAATGCTAACCAAAAGTAAAATAAAACTCGGTTAAACTAAGACGGTGCCACGATGGGAATTATTCACCACTAGCACGTCAAATTTTAAGGAAATAAAAAATGATAACCTAAAGGAAAGGAAAACTAAATTAAAATTAGGATAGTTCCACGAAGGACATGGTCCACCACTACCACATCTAATCTTAAGGAAAAGAAGAACCCAAACCTAAACTTAATAATAAATGGATTAAATTAGAATAGTGCCACGAAGGGTGTTGTCCACCCCAAGAACATCCAATCCTACGGAAAGGTAGACTCCTACACTAAAGAGAATACAATTGGATTAAAGTAGAATGGTGTCATGAAGGGCGTTATGCACGACTTGAACATCTAAACCTTAGTAAAAGAAGAATGTTAACCTAAAGGAAAAGAAAACAGGATTAAAATAGGATGGTACCACGAAGGGTATTATCCACCACTAGCACGTATAATTCTAAAGAAAGATAAAATGTTAACCTAAAAGAGAAGAAAAATGTATTAAAACTAGGATGGTGCTACAAAGGTTTTTAGACTCCACTAGCGTGTCTAATCCTGAGAAAAGGAAAATCCTAACCTAAAAGAAAAGAAAATTGGATTAAATAATGATGGTGTCACGAAGAGCATTATCCACCACTAGCACTTCTAATAATAATGAACGGAAGAATCCTAACCAAAATGAAAAGAAAATTGGATTAAACTAGTATGGTTCCACGAAGGGCATTATACACGACTAGCACGTTTAATCCTATGAAAGGGAAGAATCATATCCTAAAAGAAAAGAATATTGGATTAAACTAGGGTGGTGTCACAAAGAGTATTGTCCATCACTAACACGTCTAATCCTAAGGAAAGAAAGATTTTTAACTTAAATGAAAAGAAAACTGGATTAAACTAGAATGGTTCCACGAAGGGCATTATACATGACTAATATGTCTAATCCTATGAAAGGGAAGAATCCTAACCTAAAGGAAAAGAATATTGGACTAAACTAGGAAGGTGCCACAAAGTGCATTGTCCACCACTAGCACGTCTAATCCTATGGAAAGAAAAAATACTAACCTAAAAGAAAAAATAATTGGATTAAGACTAGGAAGGTGCTACGAAGGGTGTTATCTCCCACTAGCACCTTTAATTCTAAAGAAAAGATAAATCATAACCTAAAGGAAAAATAATGTATTAAAATAAGATAGTACCACGAAGCGCGTTATCCACTCCTAGCTCATCTAATCATATGGAAAGTAAGAATCCTAACCTAGAGAAAAAGAAAACTGGATTAAACTAGGATGGTGCAATAAAGGGCGTTATCCACCACTCACACGTCAAGTCCTATGGAAAAGAAGAATCCTAACCTAAAGGAAAAGAAGTTAGATTAAAATAAGGATGATGCCACGAATGACGTTATCCACCAGTAGCATTTTTAATCGTAATGAAAGGTAAAATCTTAACCTATAGAATAGAATATAGGACTAAACAAGATTTGTGCCACGAAGTGCGTTATCCATCACTAGCACGTCTAATCCAACGGAAAGGAAGAATCCTAAAAAATGAAAAGAAAACGTGATTAAACTAGCATGGTGCCACAAAGGGTGTTATCCACCACTAACACGTCATATCCTAAGGAAAGGAATAATCCTAAAATAAATAAATTGAAAAATGGATTAAACTAAGATGGTACCATGAAGAGTGTAGTCCACTACAAGTGCGTCTAATCCCAAAGAAAGAAAAAATCATAAACTAATGAAAAAGAAAAATGGATTAAACTATGAAGATGTCCACCCCTAATATGTCTAATTTTACATAAAGAAAGAATCTTAACCTAAAGAAGAAAAAAAAATGGATTAAACTACGATGGTTCCACAAAGGGCATTATCCACCACTACACGCCTAATCCAAAGGAACGGAAGAATCCAAACCTAAATGAAAAGAAAATTGTATTAAACGAATATGGTTCCACGAATGGCAATGTACACGACGAGCACGTCTGATCTTACAAAAAGGAAGAATCACAACCTAAAGGAAAAGAATATTGAATTAAACTAGGATGGTGTCATGAAGGGCATTGTCCACCACCAGCATATCTAATAATTAGGAAATGAAGAATTCTATCGTAAAGGAAAAGATAACTTGACTAATACTAGGATAGTGCCACAATGGTCATCATCCCTACTAGCACTTTTAATCCTAAGAAAATAAAAAATTCTAATCTAAGTAAAAAAAAAAAGAATTAAACTAGGATAGTGACATGAAGCATGTTATCCAACCCTAGCTCGTCTAATCTTACAAAAAGGAAGAATTCAAATTAAAAAAGAAAAGAAAACTGGATTAAACTAAGATCATACCACGAAGGGCATTTTCCACCACTAGCATGCGTAATCCTAAGGAAAGGAATAATCCTAATATAAAGAAAAAGAATTTTGAATTAAACTTCTATGGTGCAATGAAGGGCAATGTCCACCGCTAGGATGTCTAAACCTACGAAGAGAAAGAATCCTAACCTAAAGGAAAAGAATATTGGATTAAACTAGAATGGTGCCACAAAGGGCATTGTCCACCACTAGCACGTCTAATTCTAATGAAAGAAAAATCCTAATCTAAAGGAAAAGATAACTGGATTAAAACTAGGATGGTGCCACAAATGGCGTTATCCACCACTAGCATCTTTAATCTGAGGGAAAATAAAAATCCTAACCTAAAGAATATTGGATTAAACTAGGATAGTGCCACGAAGCGCGTTATCTACCCCTAGCTCATCTAATCTTAAGAAAAGTAAGAATTCTAGCCTAGAGGTAAAGAAAATTTGATTAAACTAGGATGGTGTCACGAAGGCCATTGTCCATGATTAACTTGTCAAATCCTATGAAAATGAAGAATCATAACCTAAATGAAAAGAAAACTAGATTAAATGAGTATGGTGCTATGAAGGGTATTGTACACGACTAACAATCTAATCCTACGGAAAGGAAGAATCTAAACATACCGGAAAAGAAAACTAAATTAAACTAGGATGGTACCACGAAGGGCATTGTCCACCACTAGCACGTATAGTCCAGATGAAAGGAATAATCCTAACCTAAAGGAAAAGAAATCTGGATTAAACTAGGATGGTGCCACAAAGGGTATTATCCACCACTCGCACGTAAAATCTTATGAAAAGGAAGAATCCTAACCTAATGGAAAAGAAGAAAGATTAAAATAAGGATGGTTCCACGAAGGGCGTTATCCACCATTAGCACTTTTAATCCAAAGGAAAGGTAAAATATTAAAGTATAGTAATAGAAAACTGGATTAAATTAGGATGATACCACGAAGTGCGTTATCCACCACAAGCACGACTAATCCTACAGATAGGAAGAATCATAATAAAACGGAAAAGAAAACGTGATTAAACTACGATGGTGCCACAAAGGACATTATCAACCACTTGCAAGTCATATCCTAAGGATAGGAATAATCCTAAAATAAAAGAAATGAAAGCTACATTAAACTAAGATGGTGCAACGAAGCGTGTTGTCCTTTACTAGCGCATCTAATCCTAACGAAAGGAAAAAATTTTAAACTAAAGGAAAAGAAAACTAAATTAGATTAGGATGGTGCCACGAATGGCGTTATCCACCACTTGCACATCTAATCATTAATAAAGGATGAAAGCTAACTTAAAGGAAAAGAAAATTTGATTAAACTTGGATGGTGCAACAAAAGGGCGTTATTTACCACAAGAAAGTCTAAATTTAAGGAAAGAAATAATCTTAACATAAAAGAAAAGAAAACTGGATTTTTAATCCTAACGAAAGGAAGAATACTAACATAATTGAAAAAAAACTAGATTAAATTAAGATGGTGCCACAAAGGGCATTATCCACCCCTAGTTCCTCTAATCCTACGAAAATGAGGAATCTTAACCTTTAAAAAAAAATTGGATTAAACAATTATGGTGCCACGAAGGGCTTTATCCACCATTTGCTTATCTAATCCTAATGAAAGTAAAAATCCTAACCTAAATGAAAAGAAAATAGAATTAAACTAGTATGGTGCTATGAAGGGCATTATACATGACTAACACGTCTAATCCTATGAAAAGGAAGAATCCTAAGCTAGAGAAAAAGAATTTTGATAAAACTAGGATGGTTTCATGTAGGTATTTTACATCACTAGCGCGTATAATCCTAAGAAAAAGAAGAAACATATCCTAAAGGAAAAGATAACTGGATTAAAACAAGAATGGCGCCACCAAGGTTTAAAATTGTGTAAATAAGCCTCGAGGCATTTGTCGTCCGTGAGGCGAGGCGTAAGCCTCATGAACGAAGAATTGCGTATATAATAATTAAAGTATTCTAGTATGTAAATAACAGTATGAGTTTATCATGTAAATTCTAATTAAAGTATTCATGTTAATTGTTATATACACACACACACACACACACACACACACATATATATATATATATATATATATATATAGCACATAAGAAATTGTGAGATATATTTATTTGCTTGTTATGCTACATAACTAGTGGATGTGTGTGATGTGGTACTAGTGGATGTGCCCACTTGATCTGCTTCACCCCTCAAGATATCCACACTTAGATCCTCTAGCTGCATATCTGATAATGACAAATCTGTCTCATCATCTATGAACCACTCATTATTAGACGTCACATCATCACACACCAAAAGATCATCATCATCCTTCAACCCCTTGTTCCTCAACCTCCTGTCTCTCAACCTCTTGTTGTATATAATATACACAAGAGAGTTCATTCTGAGTATTGAAAGTCAATTTCTTCTCTTCATTTACACTTGACTATATGTACTCTAGTTTCGCTCACACCAAGAGGAAGAACAAGTGAGGCACAAAACTCTAACTGCAAAACTCTGTAACTCAGGGGTGGAATCACCAAATTGGATCCACCATTAGACAATTTTTAAGAAGAAAAATGATAATCAAAATAATTTAAAGTGCTTTGCATGTATGATACTTTGCAAAAATAAGTTTACCAGAAGAGCGTTTGACAATAGTAGATTTTGATGCTTACAGACAAAAAAAAATCTCTATTCTGAAATATAACAAGTTCTAAATTTGCAAGCTCTTTGACGGTCTGGTCCGATATTAGTCGCTCCATGCAATGATACAAGCCAAGTTTCACCTCTGAATTTGAGGATTTTCTCTCTGAATATTGAAATTGAAGATTGAGATAATACACCGCTACATATAGATGGTGGTGTCACCGGACCTCCCACCGAGCATCAATGATAATTCAAATCTCTCTATAACTTGCCTCCTCTCCTCCCAAGTTATGTGCAATCAACTCATTTGCCTCATCCATTGCATTATATATAAAACTCATGATTGGTTTCTTCTCGACATAAACTAAACGTAAAACTTGTTCTAAGGGTCTTATGCTTAATATGGCATAGGTCACACTTGCCCAAAATTTATCATTTAGAATCAGCCTTCGTCTTTCCTTCCCCTCAGATTTCTTTCCCCACGCATAATTAATCAATTTTGTAGATGTAAACATGGCTTCAAGAGGTTGCCTAACATCCAGCATGCTCTGTAGTGTCAAATAAGATGTGGCAAACATGTAGAATAAACTTGTATTATAAATTGAAAAAGTTTTGCAGTGCACAAATGTAATAATGAACCTAGTGGTAGCAGGGTGAATGATTTCCTTCTTCCAGAACTTTCTCGTTAAGGCTAAGACCCATGAATGGTTGTACATGAACTTTGTAATCATCTTCACCCTAAAAAGGGTGCTCTTGTGTCAAGGTAGATCACCAAGTTCCTCCAATATGAGATCAATACAGTGCGTCGTGCAAGGGGTCCAATAGAGGTGTTTCCTCTTCTCCAACATTTGACCAGCTGCTTTGTATGCACTTGCATTGTTAGTCACAACCTGAACAACCAATTGCTCCCCGATCTCCTCAACATCCCCATCTAATAAATTAAAAAATGAAATCAGCATTTTTAACCTCATCTGAAGCTTTAACTGATCGTAAAAACACTGTGTCATAGGGATTGTTTACAAAGAATATTAATCAAGCTCCTGCTCTTCATGTCAAACCATCCATTTGACATAATGGAAACAACAGTCTCACTTCATGTCTGTTTAATCTCATCAATACTCTGCTCTGTGTTCTACAGCTCCTTCAAAATCCATGATCACAAATCGTACATGAAAGGTTCCTTTAACCCTCTCTCATACAATCCTACTTATCGCAACATATTGAAGTAGGCTGGCGATGTCGCAACATTAAATGAAATGGCATTCTCAAAAAAAAAAAAAATTCCAATATCCATGCAAACTTGATGTTTACCCTCTCGGGTATCAGCCGCATGCATCATTAGTGTTTGTCCTCTATCCTCTCCTGGATTTATCATATACTGGTCCATAGGACACAGCGCACCTCTATTATGTATAGTAGAAGAAGAGCCATTTCCACTCTCGCTCCCATAGTAAGCACCTTATTTGACCCTTTCATTAAATTGCTCATGTTGTAAATGTTTTACCATGATACTCTTCTTCATGTAAGAAGTAATTTCATCTTTCACCTTATCCGGCACATTTGCACATGGTGCTACATTTTATGAGAGCCAGATAAATGTTTCTTCAAGCGAGTAACTCCACCCTTCACCACTTTATCACAAAAATTGCATTCCAAATACACGTAAGTCTTTTCACCGCCTCCTACGTCAACCTATATATTGTACTTCCAAGAAGGGTCCCTCCGCAATGATGTATTACACTTTTCTCACCCTTAACCATATTTCTTAAAGCACAAATGCAAAATAAAATAAAAAATCTCAAAAAAAATAAAACCCTAAATTTTCAATAAGTTGAAATATCATACCTTTAACTAAAAAAAAGCCCTAAGACCGGTTGAAGAAGTGTCATAGAGGGCAGTTGGACACAAGAGCCTCACCGGCATGAGACGATGCCGGCGGGAGAGGCGGCGGAATCTTGCAGATAAGTCGGGATCTGGATCTTGCGGGAGAGCTGCCGCGGGAGTGCTTCATTTGGTTCGGCTTGGACCGGTAGAAGGAAGAAGAAAAGAGCTTTTTTATTATAAACTTAAGTGAGTGGGACCCTATCATAAGGCATACGCCTCAGCCAAATTGTGCAATAGCGCAATTGAGGCGTAAGCCTCAGCAAACCCCAAAATTTCTTAGGCAATATGGTGCATGGGTCCAAATTGCATAGCAATTTTAAACTATAGGTGCCACGAAGGGCATTATCCTTCACTAGCACTTTTAATGTTAAGTTAAAATCCTAATCTAAAGGAAAAAAAATAGATTAAAATTAGGATAGCACGAAGCGCATTATCGAATCCTAGCTCATCTAATCCTAAGGAAAGTAAGAATCCAAACTTAAAGAAAAAAAAAATTGAATTAAACTATGATAGTTCCACGAAGGGCGTTATCCACCACTAGCATGTCAAATCCAATGGAAATGAAGAATCCAATCCTAAATGAAAAGAATAGATTAAACTAGTATGGTGGGTGTTGTACACGACTAGAATGTCTACCACTAGCACATCTAATCCTAAGAAAAGAAAGAATTTTAACCTTAAGAAAATGAACACTAGTTTTAAACTTTGATAGTGCCATGAAGTGCATCATCCACAACTAGCATGTTTAAACCTAAGATAAGGAAGAATCCTAGCCTAAAAGAAAAGAAATTTGGACTAAAAAAAGTTTGGACCCACGAAGGGAGTTATCCATCTCTACCATTTCTGATGAGGGCATCGACAGGAGATTCCGGCGCGTCTATCAAAGGCGACACCGGTGATCGACGGCTATGATGGATAGCCTTTACTACTGATGACTTATTGTATCTGCAGTTCTTACACTACTTGTTGTTTTTCTAGTTTTTCTTATTTTACCCTTGTGGGTATTAGTTTGATCTTGTAGCCCCATGGGCATTTTGGTCTTTTGCATTTACTTTCATTTGGAGCCTATTTATATGGCCCTTGTATCATGTATGAGCTATTGAATTATTGAATGAAAATTTGTTTTGTGTTCTCTTTGTGAGTGACACTCTTTGGATCTCTTTGTGAGTTCTTCTAGAGATCTCTTAGTGAGTTTTCGAGGTCGTTACATGCAACCTTCATCTTCTCTACCCAAATCTCTCGCAAGCAATAGTCAACCGTTGGAAGGAACCAAAATTTTCGTGAGCATTTTCACCATTGGAGCCCTCTCCGCCGGCCACCCTAGTCCCGCCGGCCGGCCTCCCTCCCTCTCCACCACTTCTCCCCGTCTCCTTCCCCCAATTCCTCATTGAAATTTGATTTTCAAATTTCACTTTCTTTCCAAATTTTGAAATTCTATTTATGGAAAGTTTTTGAATGAATCCAAATATGAAATTACATGAAATTGGAATTATTTTCAAACTTTCCTAGTCATCAAATTCTATTTGGAAACCTCCCTCCCTCTCTCTCCAATCTCCTCTCTCCTTAGCCATGCCGCCGGCCCCCTATGGGGGATTCCATTAATTACCCCATTAACTCCCTAATCCTATTTGAAATTCAAATTAGGATCAAATATTTTTCCCTCCACTTATACTAAAACTGAGAAAATTTCAGTTTTTTTTATTCCCTAATCCCCTCTCTTCCTACCGCCGGCACCCCTTAACCTCTCCCTAATTGATTTTTTTCATTTAATGCCTTGATTACATTAATTGGAAATTCAAAATCCCTAATTCTTCCCTCCCAATTTCATCAAACTGAAATTAAACTTCAGTTTTGGTTTCAAGCAAACCCGCCCCTCACCTTTGCTCTACCGCCGGCCCTCCTCTTCCTTCTCCAAGCCGCCGCCCCTTTCTCCTTCCCATTGGAGATCTTCTTGCGGCGACCACCCATTTTCACTTACAAGAATGCATGGACGAACCCGAGTGAAATTTTGGGTTTGAGTACGACAACCAAGGAAGAGTTAACATCCTCCGCTCACCCTTCTTCGACGTAGGCTTTGATTTCGACGATACCGTCGAAGAATATATGGATCGGATTCTACCAACATTAGTGGATTCCATCGACGACCACTTTTCCGTCTACACGTGGATCATTAAAGGTCGTCCTTCCGCGCCGCCTCCACCTCCACCTCCGAGCTCCTTCTCCGTGGTGACGATCCTTGGCTCCTCCCTTCTCGTGGCAACCTCACTACTAGCTTGGACGATCTTCCGCCGCTCAACCTAGTTCCGTAGGAAAGAGAGAAGAGGCCTCATGGTGAACAACTCTGTATTAATCGTGGGATTCCATTTACTAGCTTTTAACTTTATGTTTTCCTTTGTATTTTCTTAAATAGTTTGGTTCTCTCCTTGTAATTCCTTTGCCTAAACAAAGTTAAACACTACGACTTCTTGTAACCAAATTCAATTTGAATCATGATTATATAATTGGTTGAGCTAGTGTTTAAATCTTCTTTTTAATCTTGTGTAACTCAATTCATGCATCATATCAATATCTAATCCTCCTAAGGAAAGAAAAAATTTTAACCTAAAGGAAAAAAAAATTGATTAAACTAGAATGGTGCTTCGAAGGGTGTTATCCCCCACTAACGCGTCTAATCCTCACGAATAGAACAATCTTAAGCTAAAGGAAAAGAAGACTGTATTAAACAAGGATGGTTGCACTAAGGGCATTTTCAACCGCAAGCACGTCTAATCTTATGAAAAGGAAGAATCCTAATGTAATAGAAAAGAATAATGGAATAAACTAGGAAGGTGTCATTAAGGGCATTATCCACCACTGGGAAATCTAATCCAAAGGAAATGAAAAATCCTAACATAACTGAAAAAATAAATTGGATTATACTAGTATGGTGTCATGAAGGGCATTGTCCACAACTAGCACATTTAATCCTTAGGAAATGAAGAATTCTAACCTTCATAAAAAAAATTGAATTAAACTAGCGTGGTGACACGAAATGGTGTTGTGCATAACAAGAATGTCTAATCTTACAAAAAGGAAGAACCCTAACATAAAGGAAAAAAAAGTGGGTTAAACTGGTATGGTGACATGAAGGGCATTGTCCACCACTAGTACGTTTAGTCCTAAGAAAATGAATAAACCTAACCTAAAGGAAAAGAAAATTGGATTAAACTAGGCATGTGCCACGAAGGGCGTTATCCACCACTCACTCGTCTAATCTTAAGGACAGAAAAAATCATAACGTAAAGGAAGAGAAAACTAGATTAAAACTAGGAAGGTGTCAAGAAGGATATTATCCACCATGCACTTTTAATCGTAAGGAAAGGTAAAATCCTAACCAAAATAAAAAAACTAGATTATATTAGGATGGCGCCACGAATGGCATTATCCACCACTAGCACGAATGGTATATTCGTGCTAGTGGTGGATAAGAAAAGGTAAAATCTTAACCTAATGGAAAAGAAAAATGGATTAAACGAGGATATTGCTACGAATGGTATATTCACCACTAGCACGTCATATCCTAAGGAATTGAAAAATTATATCCTTAAGAAAATAAAAAATAGATAAAAACTTGGATGGTATCATGAAGAGCATTATCCACAACTATCACATCTAATTTTAAGGAACAGAAAATGCTAACCTAAAAAAAATGATAATTGGATTAAAATAGGGAGTAGCACGAAGGACGTTATCCACCATTAGCACGTCATATCCTAAGGAAAGGAAGAATCATAACCTAAAGAAAATGAAAACTGGATTAAACTATGATGGGGCCACGAAGGGCATCATCCACCACGAACACTTTTAATCCTAAGGAAAGATAAAATCCTAACCAAAGTAATAGAAAAATGGATTAAATTAGGATGATGTCACGAAGAGCTTTATCCACCACTAGCACATCTAATCTTGCAGAAAAAAAGAATCTCAACCTAATGGAAAAAAATGGATTAAATCAGGATATAGCTATGAATGGTATTATCCACCACTAGCACGTCATATCCAAAGGAAAAGAAGAATTCTATCCTTAAGGAAATAAAAACTGGATAAAAACTTGGATGGTGCCATGAAGAGCATTATTCACCACTAGCACGTCTAATCTTAAGGAAAGAAAAATCCTAACCTAAATAAAATGATAATTGGATTAAAATAGGAAGTAGCACGAAGGGCGTTATCCACCACTAGCACATCATAACCTAAGGAAGAATCATAACCTAAAGGAAATGAAAAAATGGTTAAACTATGATGGGGCCACGAAGGGAATTGTCTACCACTAGCACGTCTAATCCTAGCCTAAAGGGAAAGAAAATTGGATTAAACTAGGATGGTGCAATCGTGCAATGAAAGGCATTATTCACCACTTGCACGTCTAATCCTTAGGAAAGGAAGAATGCTAACCAATAGGAAATTAAAACTAGATTAAACTAGTATGATGCCACGAAGGGCATTGTCCACGACTATCATATATATTCCTATGGAAAGCAAGAAACCTAATCTAAAGTAATTCTAACCTAAAGGAAAAGAAAACTAAATTAAAACTAGGATGGTGCCACGAGGGCATAGTCCACCACTAGCACGTCTAAACAAAAAGAAGAATCCTAACCTAAAGTAAAAGAAAACTGGATTAAATTAGGATGGTGCCACGAAGGGCATTGTCCATCCCTAGAACGTATAATCCTATAGAAAGGTAAAATCCTAACCTAAAGAAAAAAATGGATTAAACTATGATTGAGCCACGAATGGCGTTATACATCACTTGAATATCTAATCCTTAGGAATGAAATAATGTTAGCCTAAAGGAAAACGGCTAGATTAAACTAGGATTGTGCCACGAAGGGCATTATCCAGCACTAGCATGTATAACTCAAAGGAAAGATATAATGTTAACCTAAAGGGAAAGAAAATTGTACTAAAACTAGGATGGTGCTACGAAGGTTTTTAGGCACCACTAGCATGTCTAATCCTGAGGTAAGGAAAATCCTAACATAAAGGAAAAAAAAATTGGATTAAACTAGGATGGTACCACGAAGGCATTATCAACAATTAGCACGTCTAATTCTAAAGGAAGGAAAAATCCTAACCTAAGAATAAAAAGAAAACTAGATTAAACTAAGATGATGCCACAAAGAGTGTTATCCACCACTTTCACGTCAAATGCTTAGGAAAGGAAGATTGCTAACCAAAATGAAAAGAAAACTGGATTAAATTAAGATGATGCCATGAAGGGCGTTATTCACCACTAACACGTCTAATTCTACAGAAAAAAAGAATGCTAACCTAAAGGAAAAAGAAACAAGATTAAACCTGGATGGTGCCACGAAGGATGTTATCCACCACTAATATGTCTAATCTTACGAAAAGAAAGAATCATAACCTAAATGAAAAAAATACAGGATTAAATAAGGATGATGCCACGAAAGATGTTGTCTACAATTAGTACGTCTAATCCTAAGAAAATAAAGAATCATAACCTAAAGAAAAAAAAACTATATTAAAATAGGATGGTGTCAAAAAGGACTTTATCCACCTAAACGAAAATTAAAGAACTTAATCCTAAGGAAAGGAAATATCCTGACCTAAAGGAAAATTAAACTGGATTAAAATTAGGATGGTAACATGAAGGACGTTATCCACCACTAGTACGTCTAATCCTAAGAAAAAGAAAATACTATTCTAAAGGAAAAGAAAACTAGACTAAACGATGATGTTGTCACAAGGGCGTTATCAACCACTAGCACGTCAAATCCTAAAGAAAGGAACATCCTAACCTAAAATAAAAGAAAATTGTAATAAACTAGAATGATACCCGAAGGGCGTTATTCACCACTAGCACATTTAATCCTAGGGAAAGGAAGAACCCTAACTTAAAGAAAAAGGAAACTAGACTAAAACATGGTTGGTGTCACTAAGGGAGTTATCCACATGCATATCTAATCCTAAGAAAAGAAAAAACCCTAAACTAAAGGAAAAGAAAATTTGATTAAACCATGATAGTGCCTCGAAGTGCGTTATCCCCCACCAGCATGTCAAATCCTAAGGAAAGGAATAATCTTAACCTGAAGGAAAAGAAGATTGGATTAAATTAGGATGGTGCCACAAAAGCCGTTTTCCACAACAAGCTTGTCTAATCTTATGGAAAGAAAAAATCCTAACGTAATGGAAAAGAAAATTAGATTGAAAAAAGATGGTTCCATGAAAGAAGTTATCCACCACCAACACAACTAATCCTAAGGAATTAAAGAATCTTAACTTAAAATAAAAAGAAAAGTAGATTAAAATAAAACGATGCCAGGAAGGACATTTTCTACCACTAGCACATCTAATCCTAAGCCAAGAAAGTATTCTAACATAAATGAAAAAGAAACTTGGTTAAACTAGTATGGTGTCACATAGGGCATTGTACATGATTAGAATGTCTAATCCTACATAAAGGATGAATCCTAACCTAAAGAAAAATTGTATTAAACTAGGATAGTGCCACGAAGGGCATTATCCACAACTAACACGTCTTGTAAAACCCAAAAAATGTCAATTTAGACCTTGCACGCTTTTCAAAGCGCCGAAATGAGTTTTCAGTGAAAATTTAAGATTGTCAGATTTTGACGGGAATAATTTTATAAAATTCTACGCGAAATTCTAAGAAATTTGGTATATAAAACTTATATTTAATTTTGCTTAATTTAGGACTTAAAATTTATTGAAGTCTCATAATTCCAATAGTACCCCTATGCATTATTAAGGCTTAGAGAGTTTAAGTGAGGGCATTTTTTGTCTTTTGGCCATCTAAGGGAGTTAAAGGGGCTCGGCCGAACAAACGAATCCGAGAGGAAGGGCGTGCGGAAGAGGAGCGGCGGGAGGCTTGGGCGGCGGCTCCGGCGGTGGTTTCCAGCGGTCGGCTTTGAGGGAAATTGTAGAGGAGACTAAGGAGAGACTGAGGTATGATTTATTTAAGCATTTCTTCATTTTCCCGCATTGTTTTCTTAAGGAAGAAATTTTAGGGTTTTGTGGAGACATTGAAATTTCTTTAAGAACTTAAGAGGAAAGATCTATGAAATGATTTTATGCATGAGAATGTGTTTTTCTCCAAGAATTTTTAGGGTTTCTAAAATTAGGGTTTTTCTCAAATGTTGATTTTTAGGAAATCTTTTAATAAAGTTTGTTCCTAAGAGGGTTGTGGGAGTGTTCTAATGATGAAATTTTGATATTTTTCTTAAAATGCTAATTTTTATAATTTTAGTTTAATTTAAATCCGAAAATAGAATTAATTTTAAATTAATTTAGGTTTAGAGTAAAGGGTTATTTTGGTTAAAATATATAATTATGCAAAATATTGAATTTTTAGAATATGGAGAGAGAGAGAGGGAAAGAGAGAACCTAGAATAGTTTAGAAAGAGAAGATTTTGTTTTAAATTATTTTGTAGATTTTAAAAATGAGAAATTGATACTTATAGGTGATTAATCATTGTGACATCTAAGGAAGAAGGACTAGCAAGGGAATCAAATTCCAAACTTCTGTAAGTATGCACGGTTATTTAATTACAGTAATGTTTCTTGTTTCTCACATGTTATATGATTTGATAGACCAATCATGTTTATTTAATTTTATCAAATGAATGATTATGAAAATTTCATGTACATTTTATGGCCTTATATGATAAAATTTATGTTATATGAAATGAAATGATATGAGTGTTATATTGAATGCTTGTATGTGCATGCTGAAATGATGGAGCTCACCCCCTGATGGTACTAGCTGGAGACGCTGTACTCATGTACGTTAAAATGATAAAGGATATGAAAAAGGAAATGGTAAAGGAGTACCTTTATGGTACTAGACGGTGGCTCCTGTGACGATTGTAATATATACGAAAAGAGAAAGTTATGAATAATGATAAGGATATGGAAATGAATTATGAAACGATATGATTTTATGATTTATGTTTATGTTTAATGTTATGTTTATATGAGGCAAATAATGTTATATTCAAATGAAATTGGCATTTAGCATATTATTCAATTTTCCATGATTACTGCAGTTGAGAATTGTGTTTTACTTACTGAGCTTCGGCTTAATGTTAGTTATTAACATTTTTCAGATAAATTTAAGTAAATAAAAAATGATTAGATAGGTGGCAATGTTTATCGTAGGAGAGGAGCGCCAGAGGAAAGGTAATTTTATAGTTATGCTTACTTTTATGTTTATGTGATTTCAATTTGATGTTTTAGAGGCTCTTTCAAATGTTAAAATGATAGTTTTATGAATTAGATATAATTTTACCGTCCGACCTCTGTTCCCACCTCGCCTACGCGAGCTCACCGGCCGAGCCGTGACACGTCTAATCCTAAGAAAATAAAGAATCCGAACAAAAAGGAAAAGAAAATTGGATTAAACTAGGATTGTGCCACGAAGGGCGTTGTTCACCACTAGCTCATCTAATCCTAAGGAAATGAAGAATGCTAACATAAGGGAATCAAATACTGAATTAAAACAAGGATGGTGCCACCAAGGGCATTATCCATAACTAACACTTTTAATCCTGCAAAAAGATAAAATCCTAACCAAAGTAAAAGAAAATTGGATTAAATTAAGATGGTGCTACGAAGGACGTTATCCACCACTAGCATGTCTAATCCTGTGAAAAAGATGAATCTTGACTTAATGAAAAAGAAAAATGGTATTTTCCACCACTAATACGTTTTATCCTAAGAAAATGAAGAATCATAACCTAAAGGAAATAAAAACTGGCTTAAAACAAGAATGATGCCACGAAGAGCATCATCCACCACAAGTATATTTGATTTTAAGGACAAGAAAATCCTAACCTAAAGGAAACAAAAATTAGATTAAATTAGGACGGTGCGACGAAGGGTATAATTCACCACTAGCACGTCATATCCTAAGGAAATGAAGAATCCTAACCTAAACAAAATGAAAACTTGGTTAAACTTTGATGAGGCCACAAAGGGCATTATCTAACACTAGCACGTGTAATCCTAAGAAAAGAAAGAATCCTAGTCAAAAGGAAAATAAACTGGATTAAACTAGTATGGTTCCACGAAGGCGTTATCCACCACTTACACGTCTAATCCTTAGGAAAGGATGAATGCTAACCAAAAGTAAAATAAAATTGGATAAAACTAAGATGGTGACACAATGGGAGTTATTCACCACTAGCATATCAAATTTTAAGAAAAGAAACAATGCTAACATAAAGGAAAGGAAAACTAAATTAAAACTAGGATAGTTCCACAAAGGACATGGTCCACCACTAGCACGTCTAATCTTAAGGAAATGAAGAATCCTAACCTAAAGTTAAAAAAAAATGGATTAAATTAGGATGGTGCCACGAAGGGTGTTGTCCAACACTAGAACATCTAATCCTAGGAAAGGTAGAATCCTAACCTACAGAAAAGAAATTTGGATTAAAGTAGAATGGCGTCACGAAGGGCGTTATGCACGACATAAACATCTAAACCTTAGGAAAGGAAAAAATGTTAACCTAAAGGAAAAGAAAACTAGATTAAACTAGGATGGTATAAAATTGGATTAAAATTATGATGGTGCCACAAAGGGTTTTAGGCACCACTAACACGTTTAGTCCTAAGGAAAGGAAAATCCTAACTTAAAGAAAAAGAAAACATGATTAAACTAGGATGGTGCCAAGAAGGACATTATCCAAAACTAACACATATAATTCTAAGGAAAATAAGAATCCTAACAAAAGTGAAAGAAAACTGGATTAAACTATGATAATGCCACAAAGGGCATTATCCACCACTTGCAAGTCAAATCCTTAGGAAAGGAAGATTGCTAACCTAAAGAAAAAGAAAATTGGATTAAATTAGGATGGTGCCATGAAGGGCATTATTCACTACTAATACGTCTAATTCTAAGGAAAGAAAGAATGTTAACCTAAAGGAAACTAAAATTGAATTAAACTACGTTGGTGCCACGAAGAGCGTTGTCTATCACTAGCACGTCTAATCCTACGGAAAGGAATAATCATAACCTAAAGGAAAAGAAAATTTGATTAAACTATGATAGTGCCACGAAGGGCATTGTAAGCACTATCCTGCAAAGTCCCAGGGATAGGAAGAAAACTAACCTAAAGAAAAAGTAAAGAAAATATCAAATTCCAATTGATTGTAGAAGCGAGAGATTTTATCATAAATATTTAATTTTATTATTATGAAAGTTTGATCTACATGACAGAGCAATAATTTACATTTTTCCTAAACAATTATTAACTGAAATAAAATGCAGGAAATATAAAAGTGCAAAAAAAATACGCTAGAGATTTTTACAATGATTCGGTCAACTTTTACCTACGTTCACTCCCTAGAATCCTCCACTATGAGTATTGCACTAACACTAAGTGACTCTCCTTTTACTTCCTCAACAAGGCAAAGAAGCCCTTACAGACTCACTTTCAACAAACATTTGATGCGGCGGAGTATCGGACTCTATGTCACCCACCAAATGATGGCAGCGAACCTTGACTTATTTTTTTCCCTCCTTAAGAAGGCAAAGAGTCTCAGATCCTTTTTATCCTACTTGAAGAAGACAGAGAACCTTGAGGATATGACTAAGAAGCCTCTCCCCCTATAAAGCTGCCAAAAGATACCAAATTCATAGGAGGAGCAAGGGTTCAGCTAGCCCGGAGCAACCGTGTGACCCCTCAAACTACTTCTCCCTCATGCTCAAGCTCACCTACTCCCTCTCTCAAACTCTGATTTTCTTCTAAAAAGCTTTTCTCTCAAAGTTCCCCTTCTTCAGTCACACGTTCCTCTCTTAAATTTCATGGAAATCTTAAAACATAGTTTAAGTATTAGGCTTCAAGAAATCCTAAAAATTCAAGATAATCATGATTATTCAAATAGTATGATTTGGGTTCATATAATATGATCAGTTCAAAACTAGCCTCGTCTAGTACAATGTAAACAATCGTTCAAACGAACTATTCAAATTTTATGAGCACAATGTACAATACGATCAATAGACAATCAATAGATCGTCCTGTACGATCTATTTTATTTTCTCTATTAGTACAGTACGATTCCTGGGACAACTGAAAATCGTCTTTATTAATCATCACGTACAGCTCTCTTCGTACAATACATCTTCGTACAATACAGTTAGTTGATTTTAAGTAGGTCGTCCACTATAATATGAACATCGTACCATATGATTAGTCCAACAATCATTGTTTCATTTGGTACGATCTTTGAGATAACCAAATTTTGTCTCTACTAGGGTTTTCAAATCATAACGAATCGTACAGTACGATCTAGACCGTACAGTATTATTAATTTACATAAATTAATTTTTCAATTAGTCATTAAGTCCATTATTTATATACTAATTATACTGTATTATTATATCTCCCTTGGCTACATTAACTCTTATAAAATGGTGCATAATGTCTATATGCTTGGTGCGGAAGTGTTGAATTGGATTTTTGGATATGCAAATAGCACTAGTGTTGTCACACGTAAATGGAATGACTCCTGCAGGTAGTCCAAGATCTAAAAGTTATTACTTTAGCGATAAAACTTGCGCAATAGAACACCCTACTACTATATATTTTGTCTCAGCTGTTAAAAGGGCTACCGATTTTTATTTTCTATTGGACCAAAATAGTAAAATATTGTCCTATGAATTGGATGGTTCCCGAAGTGTTTTTTTCTATCTACCCTACATCCTGTAAATCAGAATATAAATATCCTAAGATTTTAAAAGAAGTGTTGTGTCTAGGAAACCAGATTCCTATGATGGTGCTACGAAGGTTTTTAGGTACCACTAGCACGTCTAATCTTAAGGTAAGTAAAATCATAACCTAAATGAAAAGAAAACTATATTACACTAGGATGGTGCCACGAAGGGCATTATCCACCACCAGCATGTCTAATCCTAAGGAACGGAAGAATATTATCCTAAATGACAAAGAAAAATGGATTAAACTAGTATGGTTCCATGAAGGGCATTATGCATGACTAGCACGCTAATCCTACAAAAAGGAATAATCCTAATATAAAGGAAAATAATATTTGATTAAACTAGGATGGTCCATGAAGGGAATTATCCACCACTAGCACGTCTAATTCAAAGAAAATGAAGAATCCTACCCTAAAGGAAAAGATAATTTTATTAAAACTAGGATGGTGCCATGAAGGACATTGTACACAACTAACAAGTCTAATCTTATGGAAAGGAAGAATACAAACCTAAAGGAAAACAAAATTGGATTAAATTAGGATGGTGTCATGAATGACATTATCCACCACTAGCACGTCTAGTCCTAAAGAAAGGAATAATTCTAACCGAAAGAAAAAGAAAAGTGGATAAAACTAGGATCGTGCCATGAAGGGCGTTATCCACCACAAACACTTTTAATCCAAATGAAAGGAAAAAATCCTAACATATCTAAATAGAAAACTGGATTAAACTAGGTTGGTTTCACGAAGTGCGTTATCCATCACTAGCATGTTTAATTTTATGGAAAAGAATAATCCTAAAAAAAGGAAAAGAAAATGTGATCAAACTAGGATGGTGCCACGAATTGTGTTATCCACCACTAGCACGTCATATCCTAAGGAAGGAATAATCCTAAAATAAAGGAAATGAAAATTGGATTAAACTAAGATGGTGTCACGAAGGGTGTTGTCCACTACTAGAGTGTCTAATCCTAAGAAAAGAAAAAATCTTGACCTAAACGTAAAGACAATTGGAATAAACTAAAATGGTGTCCACCCCTAGCATGTATAATCCTACGGAAAGGAAGAATCATAACCTACAACAACAACAACAACAAGCCTTTATCCCACTACGTGGGGTCGGCTACATGAATCCTTTTTCTCCATTGTCCCCATCTATTTCACCATCACTTTGAACAATAGATCCAAGATATCTAAAACGTGTACTCTTATTAATGACTTGATCGCCCAAAGTCACAATCCCCTCACTAGGTCTATTACTACTAAAATTACACTCCATATATTCCGTTTTAGATCTACTCAAGCGAAAATCTTTAGTCTCTAATGTTGACCTCCATAATTCAAGTTTACCTTCAACTCCCTCTCTAGTCTTATCAACAAGAAGAATATCATCAGCAAAAAGCATACACCAAGGTACATCCTCTTGCAAATGTCTAGTGAGAACATCCATGACTAAAGCAAAAAGATGTGGGCTTAAGGCTGATCCTTGATGTAGCCCAACCGAAATAGGGAAATACTTGGTCAATCCACCTTGTGTTTGAACACAAGTAATAGCTCCTGCATACATATCTTTAATGATTTGAATATAAGCATTATTGACTCCTTTCTTTTCAAGAACTCTCCATATCACTTCTCTTGGAACTTTATCATATGCTTTTTCTAAATCAATAAATATCATATGTAGATCATCCTTATTTTCTCTATATTTCTCCATCAAACCTCTTAATAAATGTATGGCTTTTATAGTCGACCTACCCGGCATGAATCCAAATTGATTTTGAGAAACATTAGTATCACGCCGCAACCTATGCTCCATAACTCGCTCCCATAGTTTTAAAGTATGACACATTAACTTAATACCTCTATAATTTGCATAATCTTGTGCTTCACCTTTATTCTTAAAAATAGAAATTAACACACTCATTCTCCACTCATCTGGCATCTTTTTAGTCTTCAAAATAGTATTAAAAAGTTTAGTAAGCCATGAAATTCCTTCATCTCCTAAGCATTTCCACACTCAGGATGCAACGTGCCGACGTGGTCGGGTAGCCAGGGCCGCAGGAAACCGGGGCAGTTGGGCAAGCGAGGCAGTCGGGGCAGGCGGACAGGGCCGGTCAGAGCCTCATTCTTAGACATTTCGGGTCATTCCTGTGTTCCCGGGTCAACCCGAACTCGACCCGATTTTCTAAATGGGTCGGCTTTCCGGACCCGAACCCGATCCGCTTCGGGTTCGGGTCGGGTCCAATATTGACAGGTCTAATTAAAACTAAGATGGTGTCATGAAGAGCATTATCCCCCACTAGCACTATTAATCTCAAAGAAAGGAAAAATCTTAACCTAAAGGAAAAATATTGGATTAAATTAGTATAGTGCCACGAAGCACGTTATCCACCCTACCTCGTCTAATCCTAACGAAAGTAAGAATCCTAACATAGAGGAAAAGAAAGCTAGATTTAATTAAGATGGTTCCACGAAGGGCATTGTTAACCACTAGCAAGTCAAATCCGAAGAAAAGGAAGAATCCTAAACTTAATGAAAAGAAAACTAGATTAAACTAATATGATGCGACAAAGGGCATTATCCGCCACTAGCACGTCATTTCCTAAGGAAAGGAAGAATCCTAAAATAAAGGAAATGAAAACTAAATTAAAGTATGATGGTGCCACGAAGGGTGAGGTCCACAACTAGCACGTCTAAATCTAATGAAAGGAAAAATTCAACTAAAAGGAAAATAAAACTAGATTAAACAAGGATGGTGTCATGAATGACATTATCCACTTCATGCGCGTCTAATTCTTAGAAAAGGAAGAATGCTAACCTAAAGGAAAAGAAAACTGGATCAAACTCTTAAGGTGCAACGAATGGAATTATTCACCACTAGTATGTCTAATCCTAAGGAAATGTTGATTACTTACCTAAAAAAAAAAGAAAACTGGATTAAATTAGGATGGTGTCATGAAGGGCGTTGTCCACCCCTAGCATGTCTAATCCTACGAAAAGGAAGAATCCTAACGTAAAAGAAAAAGAAAACTAAATTACACTAGTATGGTACCATGAAGGGCATTGTCCGCCACGAGCATGTCAAATCCTATGGAAAGGAAGAATCCTACCGAAAATGAAAAGAAAACAAGATCTAACTAGTATGGTCGGCATTGTTCACGACTATAATGTCTAATCCTACGAAAAGGATGAATTCAACCTAAAGGAAAGCTGAATAAAACTAGGATGGTGTCACGAAGGGCATTGTCTACTACTAGCATGTCTAATCTAAGGAAATAAGGAATCCTAACCTAAAGGAAAAGAAAATTGGATTAAAACATGTTTGGTGCAATGAAGGGTATTATCCACCTCTAACATATCTAATCCTAAGGAAAAGAAAAATTATAACCAAAAGGAAGAGAAAATTTGATTAAACTAAGCGTTGTTCATGACTAGAATGTCTAATCCTACGAAAAGAATGAATTTTAACCTAAAGGAAAACTGGATTAAACTAGAATGGTGTCACGAAGGGCATTATCTACCAATAGCACGTTTAATCCTAAGGAAATAAGGAATAATAACATAAAAGAAAATTGGTTAAACTAGGATAGTGCCACGAAGGGCATTGTTCACCACTAGCATGTATAATCCTAAGAAAATGAAGAAACCTAACCTAAAGGAAAAGAAAATTAGATTAAACAAGGATTGTGCGACGAAGGGCATTATCCACCACTCGCTCCTCTAATCCTAAGGAAATGAAGAATACTAACCTAATGGAAGAAAAAAATAGATTGAAACTAAGATGAGGCCACGAAGGGCATTATACATCAAGGACACTTTTAATCTTAAAGAAAGGTAAAATCCTAACCAAAGTAAAAGAAAACTGGATTAAATTAGGATGGTGTCATGAAGGGTATTATCCACGACTAGCACTTATAATCCTACGGAAAAGAAGAACTCTAACTTAATGGAAAAGAAAAATGGATTAAAGTATGATAGCGCTACAAATGAATTTATCCACCACTAACACGCCATATACTAAGAAAAAGAATAATTCTATCCAAAAGAAAATAAAAACAAAATTAAAACTTCGATGGTGCCAGGAAAAGCGTTTATCTACCACTAGCACATCTAATCTTAAGGAAACAAAATCCTAACCTAAAGAAAATTAAAATTTGATTAAATTAGGATAGTGCCACGAAGGGAGTTATCTACTACTAACGCATCATATCCGAAGGAAATGAAGAATCCTAACCTAAAGAAAATGAAAACTGGGTTAAAATATGATGGGGCCACGAAGAGCATTGTCTAACACTAGCACGTCTAATCCTAAGGAAAGGAAGAATCCTAGCCTAAAGGAAATGAAAATTGGATTAAACTAGATGGTGCAATGAAGGGCATTATTAACCACTTGCACGTCTAATTCTTACGAAAAGAATAATGCTAACCAAAAGAAAATGAAAACATGATTAAACTATGATGGTGCCACAAATGTGTTTTTCACCACTAGGATGAAGGGCATTGTCCATCACTAATATGTCAAATCCTAAGGAAATGAAGAATTCTAACATAAAGGAAAAGAAAACTGAATTAAACTAGGATGGTTCCACAAAAGGTATTGTCTAGCACTAGCATGTAAAATCCTATGGAAAAGAAGAATCCTAACTAAATGAAACGAAAACTAGATTAAAGTTGTATGGTGCCACGAAGGGCATTTTACATGAAAAACAGGTCTAATCCTACGGAAAGGAAGAATCCTAACCTAAAGATAAAGAAAACTGGATTAAACTAGAATGATTCTACAAAGGGCGTTACCCACTACTCGCACGTTTAATCCTAAGAAAATGAAGAATCCAAACCTAAAAGATAAGAAGCTAGATTAAAATTAAGATCATGCCACGAAGGGCGTTATTCACCACTAACACTTTTAATCCTAAGGAAAGGTAAAATCCTAACCTATAGGAAAAGAAATTGGATTAAACTAGGATGATACCACGAAGAGCATTATACACCTCTAGAATGTCAAATCCTATGGAAAGGTAGAATACAAACCTAAAGAAAATAAAATTGGATTAAACTATGATGGTGACACGAAGAGCGTTATCCACCACCTGAAAATCTAATCCTTATAAAAGGAAGAGTGTCAACCTAAAAGAAAAGAACTGGATTAAAATAGGATGGAGCCACGAAGGGCATTATCCACCACTAGCACATAATTCTATGGAAAGATAAAATGCTAACCTAAAGGAAAAGAAAATTGTATTAAAACTAGGATGGTGCTACAAAGGTTTTTAGGCACCACTAGCTCGTCTAATCCTACGGAAAAGAGGAATCCTAACCTAAAGAAAAAGAAAATTTGATTAAACTATTATGGTCTCACGAAGGGTGTTATCTACCACTTGCTCGTCTAATCCTACGGAAAGAAAGAATCCTAACCTATGTTGCACCGATACACCTATTTATGAAGGCGTGCTGTATCTGATACACCGATACACGGATACGCCTCCGATACTCCACTGATACGTGTCGGATACACCAAAGACGTATCCAATTAAAATACTATTTAATTTTAAAAGGAAACGCGTATCCAATACACGTCCGTTGAAAAACAAAAAAGATATCCAACAACAACAACAACAACAACAACAACAACAACATCAAGCCTTTATCCCACTACGTGGGGTCAAAAAATAAAAAGAAATCCAAAAAAAAAAGATGCATCATATTTACTTCCGTGGCTGCAAGCAAAGTTCTCTCATTTCCGAGATGGATTTGAGTCTCTTGATGATATGAGAATATTATAAATTACTAATCTTTCACTTGATGAGCCTGAATTAAAAGCTATGATATTTATTGAAGATGATATAGAAGTTCAAAGACAAACCACTGAAGAAACAAATCATATCATTCCTTCTATTGAATAGTTGAAACTTTATGTGCTAGACAGTTTTATGCTTTTGTTGTTGTACTAGACATTTAATGCTTACTTATATTTTGATATTATAAGCTACAAGGCTACAAATGATGTTGTTGTCATTTTTTTTGTAAATTAAAATATTATGCTTTGATTGCTTTCTTAATTTTAATGTATGATTTATAAATTATGATGCAGTGTCCGTGCCGTACCCGTATCCTGCATTTTTAAGAATTGACGTGTCCCGTATCCGTATCGTGTCGTATCCGTGTCGCCGTATCCTTATCGGTGCAACATAGATCCTAACCTAAATGAAAAGAAAAATGGATTAAACAAGTATGATGCTATGAAGGGCATTGTACACAACTAGCATGTCTAATCCTACGAAAAGGAATAATTTTAACATAAAGGAAAAGAATTTTAGATTAAATTAGGATGGTGCCATGAAGTACATTGTCCACCAATAACACGTCTAATCCTAAGAAAATGAAGAATCATATCCTAAATGGAAAGATAATTGGATTAAAACTAGAATGGTGCAACGAAGGAAGTTATCCGCCAATAGAATTTTAATCTTAAGGAAAAGATAAATCCTAACCGAAAGGAAAAAATGGATTAACCTAGGATAGTGCCACAAAGTGCATTATCCACCCCCTTAACATAAAGGAAAAGAATTTTAGATTAAATTAGGATGGCACCATGAAGTACATTGTCCACCAATAACATGTCTAATCCTAAGGAAATGAAGAATCATATCCTAAATGGAAAGATAATTGGATTAAAACTAGAATGGTGCAACGAAGGACGTTATCCACCGCTAGAATTTTAATCTTAAGGAAAAGAAAAATCCTAACCGAAAGGAAAAAATGGATTAATCTAGGATAGTGCCACAAAGTGCATTATCCACGCCCTAGCTCATCTAATCCTAAGGAAAGTAAAAATCCTAACCTAGAGGAAAAGAAAACTGGATTAAACTAGGATAGTGCCAGGAAGGGCATTGTCCACTACTAGCACGTCAAATCCTATGAAAAGGAAAAATCCTAACCTAAATAAAAAGAAAACTAAATTAAAGTAGTATGGTGCCATGAAGGGCATTGTGCATTATAAATAGGTCTAATCCTACAGAAAGAAAGAATCCTAACCTAAAGGAAAAGAAAACTGGATTAAACTAGGATGGTTCTACAAATGGCATTATCCACCACTCGCACGTCAAATCCTAAGGAAAGGAAGAATATTAACCTAAAAGATAAGAAGCTAGATTAAAATTAAGATCATGCCACGAAGGGCGTTATTCACCACTAGCACTTTTAATCCTAAGGAAAGATAAAATCCTAACCTAATGGAATAAAAAATTGGATTAAACTAGTAAGGTGTCATGAAGGGCTTTATCGACCGTTTGCACATCTAATCATTTGGAAAGGAAGAATCCTAACAAAAAGAAAAAGGAAACTTTATTAAAATAAGATGTTGTCACAAAGGGCGTTATCCACCACTAGCATGTAAAAACCTAAGGAAAGGAAGAATTTTAACCTAAAGAAAATGAAAAATGGATTAAACTAGGATGGTGCCACGAGGGGTGTTGTCCTCCACTAGCATGACTAATCCGAAGGAAAAGAAAAATCCTAACCTAAAGTAAAATAAAATAGGATTAAATTAGGATGGTACCACGAATGTCATTATCTATCACTTGCATGTCTAATACTAAGGAAAGGAAGAATGCTAACCTAAAGGAAAAGAAAACTTGATTAAAGTAGGATGATGCAACGAAGGACATTATTCACCACTAGCACATCTAATTTTAAGAAAAGAAAGATTGTTAACCTAACGAAAAATAAATCTGGATTAAACTAGGATGATGTCAAGAAAGACGTGGTACACCACTAGTATGTCTAATCCTAAGGAAAGGAAGAATACTAACCTAAAAGAAAAGAAAATTGAATTAAATTAGGATGATTCCATTAAGGGAAAAAGTCCACCCCTAACACGTCTAATCCTACAAAAAAGAATAATCCTAACCTAAAGGAAAAGAAAATTGGATTAAATTAGGATGGTGTCACAAAGGGCATTATCCACCACTAGCATGTCTGATCCTAAGGAACGGAAGAATCCTAACCTAAATGAAAAGAAAACTGGATTAGACTAGTATTGTTCCACGAAGAGCATTGCACATGACTAGCACGTCTAATCCTACTAAAAAGAAGAATCCTAACCTAAGGGAAAAGAATATTGGATTAAACTAGGATGGTGCCACGAAGGGCAATATCCACCTTTAGCACGTTTAATTCTAAAGAAATAAAGAATCATAACATAAAGAAAAAGAGAATTGGATTAAAACTAGGATGGTGCCATGAAGAGCGTTATTCCCCACTAGCGCTTTTAATCTTAAAGAAAGGAAAATCTTAACCTAAAGGGGAAAAAAATTGGATTAAACTAGGATAGTGCCATAAAGCACATTATCCACTCCTAGCTCGTTTAATCCTAAGCAAGAATCCTAACCCAGAGGAAAAGAAAACTAGATTAAACTAGGATGGTGCCATGAAGGGCATTGTTAACCACTAGCATGTTAAATCCTAAGAAAAGGGATAATCCTAACCTAAACGAAAAGAAAACTAGATTAAACTAGTATGGTGCCACGAAGGGCATTATACACGACTAATAGGTCTAATAATACGGAAAGGAAGAATCTAAACCTTAAGGAAAAGAAAAATGGATTATACTAAGATGATACAATGAAGGGTATAGTACACCACTAGCATATCTAATCCTAAGGAAATGAATAATCCTTAACTAAAGGAAAAAAATTAGTTTAAACTAGGATGATGCCACAAAAGGGCATTATACACCACTCGTACGTTAAACCTATGGAAAGGAAGAATCCAAACCTAAAGGAAAAGAAGCTGGATTAAAATTAGGATGGTCTCACAAAGGGCGCTATCCATAACTAGCACTTTTAATCCTAAGGAAAGGTAAAATCTCAATCTAAAGGATTAGAAAATTGGATTAAACTAGGATGATGCCATAAAGTGCGTTATCCACCACTACCACATCTAATCTTATGGAAAGGAAAAATTCTAACAAAAAGGACAATAAAAGATTATTAAATTAGGATGGTGCCATGAAGGGCGTTATCTACCAATAGCACATCATATCCAAAGAAAAGGAAGAATCCTAAAATAAAAGGAATAAAAACTAGATTAAACTAATATGGTGCCACGAAGGGTGTTGTCCACTACTAGCGCGTTGAATCCTAAGGCAAGAAAAATTCTAACCTAAAAGAAAATAAAATTGGATTAAACTAGGATGGTGCCACGAATGACGTTATCCACAATATGCATGTCTAATTCTTAGAAAAGAAAGAATGCTAACCTAAAGAAAAAGAAAACTGGATTAAATTTGGATGTTGCAATGAAGAGTGTTAATCACCACTTGCACGTCTAATTCTAAGAAAATAAAGAATGTTAAACTAAAGGAAAAGAAAACTGTATTAAACTAGTATGGTGCTACGAATGGCATTGTACACAACTAACATGTCCAATCTTACAAAAAGAAAAAATCTTAACCTAGAGGAAAATAATTTTGGATTAAAGTAGAATGATGTCATGAAGAGCATAGTCCACCACTAGCACGTCTAATCCTAAGGAAAGGAAGAATCTTATCCCAAAGGAAAAGATAACTAGATTAAAACTAGGAAGGTTCCCTAAAGGGCTTTATCCCCCACTATCACTTCTAATCCAAAGGAAAGAAAAAATCTTAACCTAAAGGGAAAAAAATAAGATTAAACTAGGATAGTACAACGAAGCGCATTATCGAACCCTAGCTAATCTAATCCTAAGGAAAGTAAGAATCCTAACATAAGGAAAAAGAAAATAAAATTAAACTAGGATGGTTCCATGAAGGGCATTGTCCACCACTAGTATGTCAAATCCTATGGAAAAGAAGAATCCTACCGTAAATGAAAAAAAAAATAGATTTAACTAGTATGGTGGGCGTACATGACTAGAATGTCTAATCCTAAGAAAATGATGAATCCTAACCTAAAGAAAAACTGGATTAAACTAAGATGGTGCCACGAAGGGCATTATCCACCACTAGCACGTATAATCCTAAGGAAAGGAAGAATTCTAACCTAAAAAAAAATAATACTAGTTTTAAACATGTCATATCCTAAGGGATTAAATATAATATTTAATAATAAGATTTAATATTAGCATTTATTATGAAATTTGTTTTGGAAAAAAAAGTATTTATTATGAAATTTAAAAAATTAAAATTAATATTACACATATCTAGCTAGGATTTTAATAAATTTAATATTTATAGAAAACACCAAATTTTTTGGCATTTTCTTAAAAATGTCAAACCTTTAGCATTGCAAGATGCCTGACTAATGCTCAACAAAAAGTATATAAGAATAGAGAACAAATTATGATCAACTTAAATGAAGCTTAGTTGAATAAACTTGTTTACCAAATACCTTAGGACGTTAAAGTTTTAAAAATAAACTCATCAACAACCATATTATTGTATATAGCATTGGCTGCTAGAAATTGCAAGAGGAGAAGATAGTTGAGTACTCGAGTGGATGCTATGGACAACTGTATGAGGAAATGCTAAGAGCATAGAGTGTTCATTCCTACCAGTCAAAGAGGCAGTTCCAATAATTTTCAAAAAATTGAATCGCAAAAACAGATGAAATGCATCTAGGAGAGGATTTAAGGCTTATAAGAATGTAGATGCTAAGATAGACAAATAGAGCTTATAAAAGAGACAAAAAAGAGAGGTTACAGGAGAGCAAGCCTTTTAGGAGAGTGTGAGACATGTAAGTGTGTGAGTGAGAGAGGATTTTTATGAGATAAATAGATACTCCTAAGAGAGAAACTACTACGAGGGAGAGGCTTCTAAAAGAGAGATATATGTGCTTCTAAGAGAGAGAGAAAGGCTTCCAAGAGAGAAAGACAAGTTTATAAGAAGGAATTTTGATGAAAAGAAATGATGCAAGAAGCTTCTAAGATCAACAAAGAGACTTTTGGGAGAAAGAGATGTTTCAAAGAAAGTGAAAGGCTTCTAATGATTGAGAGAAGCTTTTAAGAAAGAAAGAGACTCTAAAAGAGAGATTTTTAAGAGAAAGTGCTTTTATGAGAGAAACATGACTATTCAGGGTGAATGAGATATATAATAACTTTTAAGATGGAGGGAGAGGCTTTTAAAAGAGAGAGATAAAAATTTTGATTGAGAGGATTCAAAAAGAGAGATAGAAAATGAGATTTAGAGAAAGGAGTTAAGGAAAAAGGGAAAGATGTACAAAGGTCTTATAAGAGGGAGAGAATGGGAGTGATGTTTCTAAGAGCAAAAAGGACTTCTGAAAGAGTGAACCTATACAAGATAAGCTTACAAGAAAGAAAGAGGGAGTTAAAGATGCTTTTAAGATAGAGATGAGGGATTAATTTAAAAGATAGATTAATTTATATAAAAAAGAGAGATAAATACTTCAAAGAGAGAGAGATGCTTTCAAGAGAGGGAGGGGCTTCTTTCAGAGAAAGGCTTCCAAGTGAGAAAAGCTTCATAGATAGGAACATTTCTTAAAGGGATAGAGAGGCTCATAAGAGACATAGAGAAACCTTCTATATAGTAATAAAGCTCTTTAAGATGAAAAAGAGGTGGGTTTATGAGAGAGAGAAAAAGGCTTCTAAGAGAGAGAAAGAGGAATTTTGAAGATGGAGATAGAGAGGGTTTGAGAAAGAGAGGAAATTATGAAAGAGAGAGCCTAATAAAATGAAGAGGAAGATTTCTTAGATGTGCAAAAAGAGAAATTGAAAAGGAAGCATGGAAGAAAAGGTGAGGAAGAGGAAGAGAGAAACTTCCTAGAGAGAGTTATGAGACAGGCTTCAAAATAAGAGGGAGGATATTTAAAAAAAGAGTGGTTTGTAACGAAGAGAACTTAATAGAGAAACACTTATTAAAGACAAAGACTGTTTTTTAGAGAGAAAAGATATTGGCTTCTATGTTACGTAAAATCTTATAACAAAGATAATGTCTACAAAAAGAGAAAAAAGATAGCCTCTAAGTGAGAGAAAGTGTTTTCAAGGAAATAAGCTTAATAAAGAGATTGCAAGGATTCCAAGCATGAGAAAGAAGTGCTTTTAGGAGAGATGCTTCCAAGAAAGTCATATAGATACATACCGCAACAGTCAAAATCTTAACAGCTCCATCTATAACATCTTTCACACTTGTATACCCCTTGATAAATTGAACTCTTCCATCAGGATTCTTTATATGACCAGTGAAGAATCTATAAATTATATCTCAAGTCTTCAATTTGCAAGATCTAAAATTGAAAACACGTACATTATATCTTGGCTTCATGTTATCCTTATGATAATAAGGACAACAAGAACCAACGCAGCAACAGATTAAAATAGCAACACCATTCAAGTGCACATTTTCAGATGAGTCATAAATGAATCACATAATAAAATTAGTAAAATCATAAGCAAATCATTAATAGAAAGGGCCACAATAAACTTGTAATGGAGTTCACCACTATCTTCTGATATACTGGCCACAATAATCCCCATTCAATATTGATCCCCACAACAGTCTCCTGCATACAGAATAATTTATAAGAGACATAGGCAAGCAAAAATAATAACAAAAAAAAAAAACATTAAAAATCAATATAGGTAATATAACTTCCAAGTCATAATTACATCTAACTTTGCTTCATGTAACTCCGAATGAGTGTTAGGAAGAAAAACCAGAAGCAACCATGCTCCTAGAAAATGAAATCAGCATTCAACACCATTACCATTATCATCGTTATACTAATGCGCACTATTTGAGGCAAATGAATCGATATAATGGCAAAAACCCATCCATGTTCGTTATAGAGAAAAGAATATTTCAATTCCAAAAAATGAAATCTCCTCAAGAAATTTTCTTAACCCAACCTAAGTTACCAAACCACCATAGGGATATCCAATTAAATAGCACTCAGATAATGCTAACAATGAGCTCTTCTAGAACTACATGCTTCTCATTTGAAATAAATGTCCTGGTTCGAGTAAATCTAAGATACCAGCCACTAATTCTTATAAATTTACTGCTAAAAATTTGCAACTATAGCACGTTAAAATCATGACAAGCTCCTAGCATGCTTAAAAACTAATAGGTTAAAAACTAATTGTGGTTTATCCGGAATATTTTGTTTCAATCATTAGTACTCAAGTCACAAAGCTAGTTTAAAATATTGGTCAATCATCACTTGCGGCATCTATTGGATCGAGTTAATGCACAAAGCAATAATAGAACTATAGATGTCTGATAATCGCCACACTGTTATTAGCATAATCCCATAATTGTCAGCAACTTTGCACCCAGGCGTCAAAAATGATGTTTTGAGATCCTTGTGCGCATGCAACAAAGAATTGAAACAATCTTGTTAGTCTCAATGACAAGAAATATACAATAACAACATCAATATCAAGCTTTTATCCCATAGTGGGGTCAGCTTAGTGAGTCATTTTTCTTCATTGTGTCCTATTAAGAGTCATTCTCATTTAAATATAATAAAAATATCATTTCTAATACTTTCTAAACAATTTTTTTATGTCTACGTCTACATTTCTTAACATAGGTCGTATCTAATACATTTTATTTTTCTAACCAAGTCAAAGAAGGTTCGATGCTTTATGTCACCAAACCATTTGAGATGACACTCTCTAATTCACATTGAATATCTCTAAGCAAACTTTGCATTCATGGAACCTCTATAATGAAAATATTCATTTTTTCTCAAGGTATAAATATTCCCTAAATTGCATATAAACATGTCAAAGGCATATGTTTAATCAAGATCATGCCTACGTCAAGTTGCATCTAATGAAAATTATATTAAAGCATGCATAAAAAGAAAACTATCAATTTACTTTTTCATAGAAAATAAATCTCAAATCTTCTGTCACCTATAAAAAATTGCATAAATACAATCAAAGAACAAAAGATAATGTAGACCGGTCAAACCGGCCCAATTTTATAAGAGGAACAGGGAAGTTCTACCTCCCATGCCTGCAACCCTCAATGGTGGGGGTCAACTAGCTTGATTAAGAGGAAATTAAGGAGGATTTAGTAGGGAAAATTCAAATAGAAGGGGCAATTTTAGGATTTGACCTAATATTTGGAGGCTAGAGTTAGGTTTTTCTATCTCTGTTTCGCTATAATTTCTTGGTTCTTGATTTCTCCTTCAACTCTAGCGACGTCAAAAGATTTGGGTAGGGGTGTAAACGAGTCAAGTTGATTTGGCTAGTGTCCTTATCAAACTCGGCATGTCAATTAGAAAATTAGCTCGAATTTGAGCTAAAGCTCGAGTCAAGCTCTAAAGGTGAGCTCGAGCACAGCTCGACCCACTGTAAACGAGCTCAAGCTTGTGAGCCTACAACAAATTTTGTGGTCCAGTCATCTTTCATGTGTGGCCTAATTATCTTCCATGCACAATCTGTGAAGTCCAACATGAGCGTCTACCTCAAACCTTGCATGGTCGGCCTTATGCGGGTCATCCGCCTCCTGTGACCTTTCGAGCATCGCACAGTCAGTTGTCCGCCTCAAATGTAGAATTCAATATTTATGTGAGATTTTAAATATATATATATATTTATTGTTAATTTTTAATAATATTCAAATTTAATAAATAAAAGAATATTATAAAAATAGTGATTAGAGCAACCTTGCAAGCCAATTCTCATCAAGCTCAAGTGTAAGCTTGAGCTTGAGCTCGTGGCTTGATACGCTCGACTAACGAGTTCGTTCATGAGTCGAGCTCGAGCCGTACACTCCTTGATTTGGGAGAGTCGGATCTACCTCTCCAATAGAAGATCCATTGTATCTTGTTGTGTTCCTTCATCTTTTATCAATTAAAGAAGTTCAATTATGGTTTTTCTTCCAAGTTCTTCTCAAGTTCTATTTTGTAAAATACTAAAATTAAATTTCAGGAGGGGAGACTCTTGTTTCCTACAAGCATATCCTAAAAAATTGGTATGAGACATAGAGATTTGGGTGTCACCGATTAGTGTTCTAGCTTATCGCTACCCTCAAATTCAGAAGGACGAGATAGAGAAGCTGATCCGAGAGATGTTGGAGGAGGGAATTATCAGACTAAGTTTGAATCCTTTTTCTAGCACAGTCTTGTTATTCAAGAAGAAGGACGAGAGCTGGAGATTCTATGTTGATTACCGGGCTTTGAATAAGGAGATTATACCAGACAAGTTTTTC
>NW_021369109.1:152427-219665 GCF_001605985.2 Dendrobium catenatum
CTACGATTGAATGAACTGGGAATATTATAGAATGCTTTCCACTCAATTAGCTATGTTAAATATTTAGATCTATATGAATTCGGAATTAATTGACATGATATATTTGGCTTATTCAGATGATTAAGTTGATCACTCACAAAAAATTTGTGGCTAAGTTTTAGATGTTGATCATGACAGATTCAAATCAACTATCTATACTCATTTATGTAACACCTTATGTCTGACCAAGAGGGACCGTCATGAGACATGCCACCACCCGTTGCATTCCATCGATGAAAATTTGTCAAAAATCAAGAAGACAGAAAGTGCACCTACCACCTAAGAACAAGGCCAATGCACATGCCACCTAGGGAGGAAAACTGCTAGCTGAACATTAATCTTGCTAGCAATATTTCTATCTTGTGATACTCCAAATATTGATGATAAAATAGCTTTTTTTTCCCATATAGGTGCCTATAAATCTTGTGGACGTGCCTGTAATTTATTCGACAAAAGAAATATATGTAACAAACAGATTTTCCCTTTCATTTTTTTCTTTAATAAAATTTTGATCTCTGCATATTTAGTTCAATTATGATGGACTAATTTGTAAGCTTCCCTGATAGTAGTTGTTGATTTAATATTATAGAATTTTTACCATCACTTGGAGCTCTAGGAGTAAATTAAGCCAGATAAGACTTCCTCATTCAATCCCATTCAGGAATGATTTAATAGCAATATAATTGGTAAGAGGGCAATATAGATTAGGTAACATTGAGAGAAGACATGAATTGTATAACTTTTGCAACTAGAGCAAAAATCTGTTAGGTAGTCAATTCTGTAAGTTAAGGTGAATCATTTTGCAAGCAACCATACTTTAGTATCTTCTGAAAAATAAACCCTATTGCAAGGTATCTCTATTAATTATAAAAAAAAAATAATGACTAATAATGTTAAAGACCACAGTTAAGTTGAGGAACCTTCTGAAATAAACCCTATTGCAAGGTATTTCTATTATTTATACAAAAAGAGAGCACTTTCTAAAAGTAAGAATATGGTCACACAATAAGATTATAAATAACTGTCATTAAAACATTCTCTTTACAAAGTAAATGAGAACCGGAATATTTTACTTTCAAGCTATCAATACCATAGCATAGAAACTGCCATCCCAGTCAAGATAAATAAACGGCGTTAATAAAGTATCATTAGCGTACCTTGCTATAAAAGTAATTTTAATGCAAGTTGATGGATATTAGAATTGGCGTAGAATAACAAAAGTAAAACAGATGTATGAATGAACTTTTTTCGGAATTCTAATGCAAATGAAAAGAATGTTGAGAATGTTTAGAAAAATGAACTAAAGCGTACAGGTTCAGTTTGTTTGTGAAAAGTTTCAAGCCTGGACTTAAGAACAGCAGCTGTATCATCCTTCCTTTGAATTAGAGGCTCACCAGTAACCTGAAAAAAAGGATGCAATGGGTCATAATATCTAAAAAGGTCAAAAAAAAGTAATTAAATAAAAGATGCAGCACAAAACAATGATCAAAATTATACAATGCACATTAAATATCATATAATGAGATCCATTTTCGTTAATGCAATTTGTTAAAGAACAAAGTTACACATACAGGAACTAAGAAAATGTATGCTACGGCTGCAAAATGTCTGATCAATGAGATTATGAAGCATATTGCTATCAGATGAAGAAAATATAAATTAAGACAAGTTTTATTTTCTGGTAAAAATACAATTAATGTAACATACAAGTTATAATTTACAATGATTGCTATGTATTATAAAATTATTGAAATGTCATAGGTTCATTGAATAGCTTGAAACTGAAAAATATAAAAAACATGCCACTCGATTACATAATTTGGTCAATTAAGGAGTAGTGCAGTAAAAAGCCATTTAACACACACTATTCTAACGCCTATCAAATTAAAATGTATAAGAACAAATCCGTCAACATAACATAAAATCACTTAATCAATGTTTAGCAAACTCATATTTTGCAATAGAAGCATGCATTAGTTTAGCCCTTATAAAATCTCAGAAGAAAAACAAAATACCTACCATCAAACCAGAAAATCAGACAACAGTTGTATAAAACAATGATTTATATATATCTGTGTGTGTTTATACATATATTTATATAGACAAACAAAAGAGTTGCAACAAGTTCAGTATGTGTCAGCTTTACTCGAAAGTATAAAGAGACTATGATGCACTTCAAAAAAACAGAATGCTTAAAGCAGAAGATACTAGGAAAGAAGAAAGCCGATTATAACTTACATCGTCAAGACCAGGGACCTTCGGAGGTGCAAATTTGAGTGGTAAGTTCTACCAGTTGATGGATGGACCACACGACCAGTTATTCTTCTTTCTAAAATGGCATCATCAATCGCAAAATTAAGCACTTTATCAATTTTCGTGCCCTGCTTAGCCAACATATCATCAAGCTGCAAAGAAAAGGAATGTAGAATTAATTAAAATCCAGTTAAGTAGGAAAGCAAAACAAACAGCCTGGGGTAAACTATTCTATTGGCATGCCTTGCTAATTTATGAATCTACAAAGAAAATAGAACACCACCGTTTTCTGCCTGAAACAACTGTTCTGGGAAGCCATCAAGAATGAAGCCCTTTGACATGATGCCTTTTTATGGCTTCATCAATTATCCCACAACCAAATCATCAGAAACAAGCTCTCCCTGGAGATCATCAATATAACTAGAGGAAGCAAGAAAAAATTGAGAACTGGTGGAGAATAAATATTCCTCTTCCCATCTTAATTTTTCTTTCCTATAAATAAAGCAAATCCTATTATATATGCAAGTGATACCTTCTCCATAGCTTCTTTAGCTTTAACGCCAAGAGGAGTTTAGCAGCAACGGCAGCCCTCAACATATCACCAGTGGCCAATGGCACAAGCCAATATTCTTCCTTTATAATTGGTGACTGAGTACCCTTTCCAGATCCAGGGGACCTAGCAAAAGACCCACCTTTAAGTTAGAAAGACTATTTCATTCTATAAGATAATTTTAGAAATTTAATCAGAGTACAAGGACAAAAAGGTATACAATAGTAAAATGTTTCTAGATGTTGGAATCAAACAAAAGACTAACAATCACTTATGCGGGATTAAGATCAACACCTCAATATGGATGAATTAAGATCAACATCTCAATATAGACGTAAGTGACATTTGAAAAGGAATCATCAATAATATCCATATAGTGAAGCTCCATGATGTTAGAGATGTTAAATTATTCATTATCATATAAATATAAATAGATATCTAATATAACAGTAGGAATCTAAAGTCATTATTATTGTTAATATACCCGCATTATTAAGATTTTTGTATTTCGTGTTTCTTGTATTACACTCTTATGTGCATGCATTTGTGTGTGTGGGTATATATATATATATATATATATATAATAAATATATATATATATATATATATATAATATATATATATATATATATATATATATATTAGCACAGTTATATCAACATACTATTCAATTTAATAAAGATCCTGTAATTATAATTTTCTTAACATGATAATAGAATTAAGTTTTGAGAAAGTTCAATGCTCTTCCTAAGCCCTAAGGAGCAAAATTCGCAGTGAGTTGGATGAGGATTGCAAGGTGGAAGTGCACCCCCTGCAAGGTTAAGATGATCATTTTAGTTTCGCTAAGATCTTCGTCTCGCCACTTTATATGGCTCATATTCATCCCGCGATCTTCATTTCATAAATCTCATTAATCATTTGGATCTCTTGTGATCCTCTTCATCCCTAAGCATTGATCCCTGTTGTTATTCTATGCGAGGGATCCATGGCTCGTCAATCTATTCACTATTTTGTGCGAGCATTATCTGATTCATTACTTTGTTTTTTGAAAGAGTTCTCATACAACTTCATCAATTTTTTTTTTCCTTCTAGTTTGATTTTTGTTAGTTGTCATTTGTATTTTTTTTTTTTTTTTTTTTTTTTTTTTTTTTTTTTTTTTTTTTGCTCATCATGACTGGTAATAATATGATTTGTTGGAAGACAATTTGAGGTTATATTTTGGAGATTCATTCAAAAGCAATGAATAGAAGTGATGAAAACCTTGAACTAGATATTTGAGAGATACACAACTTGAAGATTATAATCTGGAACAACAATTATGTTGAGACATCAATAGCATATAGCTGGCAAAGTATGAACGACCAATGACCTATAAAATAATATCAATTAGAGGATATTAGATCTGTTTAGCAACAGAGATATAAAATAACATCAATTAAGTAGTTCCACTCTGCCATGACTAATATTTGGGCCATGTTAGCTTTTACAAAATCAGCAGAGCCTCAAGTGTTTGCTCCTTATATTGCTCATTGAGAGGGGAAACGATATGTTCAATTTTTAAGGGCTTTCCATGATGGCTTTGAAACATAGTGCAGAAATATTCTACATCTTAACCTTCTTTCCTCAGTTGGTTCTATCATTAGCAAATAATTGGCTAATGAGACATGATGTCTCAAACAAAAAATAGTATCCTTCCCACACCTGATCATCCATCAGTTTTAGAATCCCTACTAACCCACATCCTTCCTATTAGAACAAATAACATACCCGCTTCTATTATGAATGCAGTATTTTGTAAACAAAAAGGCATTGGAAGGCTCGATGTCCAAACTTATTAAATAAGACTCAACAAAAATCTAAATAGTTTCAATCAAAACAGCATCCTTATTGGCCTCCATAGCAAAATATTGCAGTAGTCGCATCTAATAATTTCACAGTATATTCCCTTGCAGATCAATTTTAGAATTTTCTTGCAACACAGTTGTATCATATGTTATATCTGCTTCAGGTTTGTCAACCACAAATTCTTTAAGTATACCCCTACTATTTGGTTTAGACTGTGACGCATATCATCATGTCCCGTAACTGTTCAACATTAATTAGTTTATCGCCTATAAATCCAATAACTATTATGAGTGTTGATAGCACTCCTATGCCCTTAATAGGAGTCGATTCTATTGCACATCTAGACAATCACTATTTAATATTTATCATATTCTTTATCTTACATTAAATCTTGTTTGTATTGATCAATTATATGCGCTTCTGATTACTCTATCACATTTGCATCCACCTTTTGGCAATTGCAAGTTTTGTGTGCCAAGAGGTTGATTGGGGACAGGCCAAAAGCAATTAGGGTTATATGTATCAAACAAACTAAATGTAATAAATATTGATGTTTCTAGGGTTAATTTGCCTTCTTTCCACTTGACTCCATTTAATTTATCTATGGCATTCTCATTTGGGTCACATTTCCTCTTATTATTTTAAACATTTAATTTTTAAAGGAGCACATAGAAAATTGCAACCTCATAATATTTCAGATTGTAGTGGTTGCAAATTAGCAAAATTTTCTACATTATCTTTCAAAAAATAATTCTCCTCTATTCCGCCATTTAACTTGATTCATTATGATGTATGGGAGCCATTCCCAATTGCCATAAAAGGAGCCTCTTAGTATTGTCATATTTATTGATGATCATATTTGTTATTGTTGAATTTATCTTACAAGGCATATTTTGATTTTTTTTAAGTATTTATAATGACATCATGTGCCCTTGTCAAAGCCCAACATACAATTATTATCAGGTAGTCAAATGTGACTTAAGAGAGAAAATACTTCCCATAAATTCTGATAATTGGCTTAATTTTGATGAAATAATACATCGAATTTTTACAGAGATATTCCAGAACAAAATGGTGTTACTTTAAAAAAACATGGGTATATTCTTTAAACAACTCATTCTTTCATAATATCAGCTCAAGTTTCAAGTGAGTTCTTGCACTACAGGAAAATCAGTCATTACCGGCGGATTGCTCCGGCGGTTACTACTTGTTTTCCGACGGTTTTGCAAAACACCGACGACTTCTCGGCAGTTCAAAAAATGCCGGAAAAAACGGCGCCGGAAACCTTTTCCGGCGATGTTTTTCCAGCGGTTTTATTCACCGGCGGTTCGTACCGCCGGTTAGCTTACCGCGGTCATAGCGCTGGTGACTGCCGGTTTTGTTATCGGCGGCTTACCGGCTGTTGAACCGCCGGAATAAACATCGTCGTTATTATAGTGTACACCGCCGGTAATGTCACCGGCGGCTTACCGGCAGTTCAAACTGAAGGAATTTCCGGCAGTGGGCCCGCCGGCGTGTTGCCGGTTTACCGCCAGACACTGTCGGCAAACCGCCGATATATACCGGTGGTTATAGTAGATTTCCGGCGGCATCAATTACCCGTCCGGTATCGAAGTTTCTGGCGGCCAAACTGTCGGTGGGCCGCCGGAAACCTGTAGCATTTGAAAAAAAAATTGACAGCCTCCCATCGATTTGAGAGATTTTTACCCTAAACTCTAAACCTGCACATAAAATACAGCAATTACAATAATTTTGAACAACACGCCACTATAGTCAATCACAACAATCATCACAAATATATTCATTAAAACAAAACAATAAGTGAAACCAAATAATTTCATAACTAAGCTCATAAGTTTAACCAAATAAGTTCATAACTAAGTTTAATAACCGCTGGTCCAGACTGCCGGTAATTGATGAATTTTCTGTAGCATTGTTGGTAAGTGGTTCTTCCAGCAACTAATTCCATTAATAGGATCTCATCATCTCACACATCAAGATGGCCATTCTTTGAAATGATATATAGTAATGCTCCTAATTACTCTTTCCTGCGAGTATTTAGTCGTACAGTTTTTGTCCTTGATCCCCTGTGAGTATTTTTCAATTGAGGGAGCATTTCAGAGTGAGAGAAAATCCCGTTTTCTAGTGTGAGAGAATCCCGTTTTCAAATTTTTCTGTTTCAGCTTTCTCTGCCACCAAGTCATTCATGGCGGTCGACAGTCGCCGGTCATCTCCATCAGCTACCTCCGGTGACCATTCTCATGCGGACCCTAAAGTTTCATTTGGATCTAAAGACTTTCATTCTGCTATTTCAAATGATATGTTGCTTCTAAATCCCCGAAGGAAGGCTATGAAAGAAATTGCATTGGTTATTAATGAGAAATCCTCGGGTGTGAATAAGAATATTTCTCCTGTTGCTGGTATAGGAAAATCTGTTTTTAATGAAATGTTTTTTAAAAGTCCACGGTCTCCAGAAGTTCTCAGTTTGAAGAAAGGTGTCGTTAAGGTGGCGAATGACGCAAAAGCTTCATTTTCATCTGGTATGAAAATCTATGTTAATAGATTTGGAAATTCTTATCACAATTTGGATTGGTTTCTGAAGAAGTTGAATTAAGGAAATCATCAAATGTGAATTCATCTTTCATGAAAAATAGCAATAGTTCTGTCAATGGGTCAGTTGATTGTAGAAGTAACGTTGAAGTGTTGTCTGAAGAACATGTATTAGATAGTAAATTTGTCAACGCTTCTGTTAAACCATGGGTTAAGTGTCCTAATATAAAAGTTGACGTATCCAATAGTGAATCATTTCTAACGGAGGACGGAACTGCGGTGAGATTGCATGGTCCTAATGAAGTTGCAAATACTAATAAGCTCTAAAATGCAGTGGTGGTAAAAGTTTTTAGAAGGAATATTCCTATTCATGTTATTTCTTCTAAATCACGCACACAATGGGCTCAGTTTGGACAGTTTCACCCTACAATCCTCGGTATAGATTGGATTTTGTGTTCATTTCAGTCATTAGAAGCTATGGAAATTGCTCTAACGGGTGGACCTTGGTATGTTAATGGCCATATTATTGGTATTGACAAATGGTTTCCTAAGTTTTCTCCTACATCATTGAAAGGTTTGTTATCTCCTATCTGGATAAGAATGCCACATTTACCACTTGCATGTTGAGATGTGATAAATCTGACGAGGATTGCTTATAAAGTTGGAAATCCATTAATAATTGATAGAAATATGTTTCAATGGGGTAGAAGAGAATATGCAAGAGTTTGTATTCGTATTTTTCTGGAGGATCAACTTCCATTAGGCGTCTGGGTAGAACGAATGGCTGGTTGATTCTTTCAAAAGATTGAGTATGAAAAAATTTCTACATTCTGCATTAAATGTGAAAGAATTGGTCATGTGAGCAAAAAGACTGTATAATGAAGGATTCCTATGTTGATAAAGTCTTGTATGAAGGTTGATAATTCGAAGCAATTGGGATTGAATAATGGATCATCTGCTCAGTCTGATGTTGATGGTAATTCTTCTTATGGTCTTTGAATTCATGTTAATTATGATAGAAGGAATAAATAATTTTCGATCAAAGGTAATAACAACGGAGCTCTAAACAAACTTCATTCAAACAAAACAATTAAGCCTTTGCTGATGAGCCTGTAAAAGTCAATAATTTACATTTTGTCCACTCGGTAGCTCTTACTGCTAGTTCGGAAGGTTGTCGCAGAGAACGTGCTGTTGACAATGCAGAAGAAGCTGCTGCTTGTGTTATTCCAGTGCAGGAAAATTTAGATTCAATCAAGCCATTGAAGGAGACATCAATTCTGATAGTTACTGGTCAGAATTCTAATTCTATTGTACATGAAAGTCCAACTGATGACAATAAGTTTAATATCCTAAACTCTTGTTGTGATGATGATAAGGATATGGGAAATATTTATATAGCCTATTCAGTTTTGGATGAAAAAGAAGATGGATAGATTGTTGAGGCAAGGAAAAAACATTATGAAGCTGTTGAAGGGTTGGATGGAGGGAGTTCTGGGGTGGTTAAACTTAAACTTTAAAAAGAACCTAGATCTCTTGGCAAAGTAAATATTCTTTCTCGCAACAAAAAATTTGAGTTATTGAATAAAGATAGTAGTGGGAGTAATCCCGCTTTGAATTTTTAATGTCTTCCATAGCTTTTTTGAATTGTATGGGGGCTAAAAAAAAATGAAGCCTCTCGGTATTTAAAGGAGTTTGTAAGAGAATTTGATATTTTTTTGTCGGGCTTGTGAAAACCAAGATTTCTTCTATTGATAGAATGAACTTCAATAGATTTATCGGTGATAAATGGGACTTCCTATTTCCTACTGATGGCATGTCAAGAGGCATCATAGTTTTCTGGAGAACGGGCATTGCTTCATTCTCAGTAATAGAAGCATCTTCTCAAATAGCAGTAGGAGAGCTTAATGTTAAAAACAAAGGTGTGTGGATGGTTGCTACAGTTTATGGCAGTAGGGATACCTACAAGAGAAGGTGTTTGTGAAATAGTCTGAAAATGGTTTCAGATAGAGATATTCTTTCTGTTATGGGAGTAGATTTCAACTGTATATTGTCTCAAGAGGATAAAAGAGAAGGGAAGAAATTTGTTTTATCTCAAAGGCCTAAGGATATGAAGATGTTCATGAGCAACAATGATTATCATGAAGTAGGTGTGATTGGTCCCAAATTCACTTGGTATAACAATAAATGTGGTAGTGCTCGCATTTTGGAGAGGTTGGATCGATGCTTATTGAATTCTACTGCGTTAGATGTTATTCAACTGGCGGCTATTAGACATCTAGCTAGAGTAGCTTCGGATCACTGTCTTATATTGCTTAAGATCTTTAGTTCTGGTTTTCGGAAAAACAGGGTTTTAAGATTTGAAGATGTTTGGGCTTCTTATTAGGCTTCTTCAGCAATTGGTTTAAAAACATGGAAGAAAGTTGTTAAAGGAGATGATGTTCAAATCCTAAATAAGAAATTCAGAAGAACATTGAATGCCTTATTCTTTTGGAGTAAATCCAAACTTAAAAACTTCATGGTTTTGAAGGATCGTCTTAAAAAAAGATATTTTAGAATTGCAAGTGGAGGAAGCTAATGTTGGTGGATTATCTAAAGATAAGTTATTTTTGTTGAAATTAAAGGTGAATGAGTTCAATATAAATCTTGCTTGGCTAAATACTTGATGGAGGCAAAGGGCTAAAGTTTAGTGGATGGAAGAAGGAGATTCTAATTCAAAGTTTTTTCATGCGTATGCAACTACTATAAGGAATGGTAATTGGATTAATCAAGTTAAAGAAAATAATGGCTTGATGGTTGAAGATCAAAATGATATTGAAGAATTTTCTATGATTTCTTTAAAAACAAGTGGAATGAAAGGAATTGTGTTTTAAAGGGATGGTCATGCCCTTTGAAGGTGCTTGAAGATGTTGACAGATAGTTGCTAGAAGCTGATTTCTCCAAGGATGAACTGGATCAAGTGGTTAAGTAGCTTGAGGCGAATAAATCACCAGGTATTTATGGGATTACTTACTCTTTTATTAAAACTTATTGGTCTATTATTAAAGAAGATGTTTAGAAGGTCATTAATCTTTTTTATACTTCTAGTAAAATGTATTCTAAGTGGAAACTCTTGTTGTGTTGATTCCTAAGGTGAAAACCCCTTTGATCCCCTCTAACCACCATCCAATAAGCCTTTGTCTGTTTATTTATAAGATGGTGGCCATAATGTTGTTGAATAAATTGAATTTTATCATTCCTAAAATTATTTTGGAAGATCAATCTACTTTTGTTAAAGGTCGTTCTTTATCAGATCATATTTTACTCGCTCAAGAGGTGTTTAATAAATTTAGATATTATAAATCAAAGAAAGGGCTGGTGGTGATTAAGATTGATATGGAACAGGCTTATGATACTATGGGCTTAGAGTATTTTGGATTTCCAAATAAATTTTCAAAACTTTTAGTGGAATGTGTAGTGGATCCGAAATTTTCTATTATGGTTAATGTTAACAATTCTTATTGGATTGAGGCAAGAAATGATTTTAGACAAGGTTGTCACTAGTCTCCATATATATTTATTATGTGTTCGTAGTTGGTATCAAATGCTTTTGCTCAAAGAGGAAGGAAAATTAGAATTCAAGTGGCACCAAATGCACAAAAAATTTCTCACTTACTTTATGCAGACGTTATTATTATTTTTTCTGAAGTAAATCATAGGAGTGTGAAGAAAGTGAAGTGTATTCTTAAAGATTATTGCAAGTGGTCTGGACAAAAGGTCAATATTCTGAAATCATTTATTTTGTTTGGGAAATCAATTAAAAGAAGGAAAAAAAATGTTATTTCAAGACTTTTAGGCTTCAAGGTTATCAATGAAATGAATTATCTTGGTATTAAGATCGCATTGGGGAGACTAGTATTTTCATATTTTCAAAATTTGTTGGAAAAAGCATTAAATAGATTGAATGATTGGGGAAATAGATTTATTTCTCTTGCAGGAAGGCTTCTCCTTGTTATTTCAGCATTTCTTTCTCTTCCTATATTTTTATCTATTCATTCATTAGTTCCTACGGGATTATTGAACGATTTTGATAGAATGTGTAGAAATTTTTTTATGACACAAGCATGACGAAAATTAAGGGCTTCATTATGTTGCTTAAGATGTCTTAGCTAAATCAAAGAACATGGGTCGACGTGGATTGCAGTCAGCAGCTTCAAAAGTAAGCCCTTTGAGGGCTAAATTTGCTTGGAATAGCATTTCCAATCTGGAATCGCATTTCCAATCTGGAATCTCTTCTTAACAGGACCATGACGTCAAAATATGGGAAGGACATTTGGAATTCTGAAAGAAAAATGTTTCACCAACGTGGAAGATAATTCTGAATGGGGCGAAATTTCTACATCCTATTGCAAGATGTAGAGTTTCTACAGGTTGTGTTATCAATACCATAAAAGATGTGTGGATTCTTGACATAGGTATTGAGAAGTGGCTAACGTATGTTGCGGATATGGATGAGGTTGGTAAGTATCTTGAGGAATTCATTTTGGATGGAAAATGGAATGAGTCCCAGTTGAGTCTGTTCTTTCAAAAGCAATTAGTAAATGTTATTAAGTTTGTTAATATCCAGTCCGAGTTACAGCAGGATCAATTGGAGCTTTTATCAAAGTTCTCGGGAAAATCTATTTCTGCTCTAGCTTCGGAAAAGATGAATGAAGATTTTGGAGAAGACAAGTATTGGAGTTGGATCAAAAAACAGAAGTTGAGACCTCACATTGAATTATTTTGGTGGCGGCTAAAAAAAATGCAATTCCAACAAATGATTTTCTGATTTATAAGAGATTATTGGACTATAATGAATGTCCAAGAGGATGTATTTTTTATGAGAATTCATAACACATTGCAGTCAATTGTGTAAAGCTCAGTCAAGTCATTTTGTACCTTAATAAATGAGGTTTTGTTGTTCCGACCTTCTCGTTTCTTGAGGAATGTAACAAGGTGTTAAACTGGTCCAGCAAGTCTACACGGGACCAGCCCAGGCGCTAATAGAGGCGGAACCCTCCGCCTAGGGGTGTCAATATTTGACACGACCCGAAACCCGACCAGAACCAGACCCGGAAATTCCGGGTTCGGGTCAACCCGTTTATCAAACGGGTCGAGTTCGGGTTTAGAAATGTGACCCGTTTTCAAAATTGGGTCGAGTTCGGGTTGACCCGGCAACCCGAAATTGACCTGGTCTGTTATTCTCTCATAGCCCTTTGTCCTCTATCACGCGTGAGTCTCACCTATTTGCTGAATCTCGACCTACTCTCCTAGCCTAGGCCCTAGCCATACCGCCCTAGACTCCTCGACCTGCTCGCCTTTAGGTCGTTCACCGCCCAACATGCGGCAGACCTACATGAATCACCGCTTCAGGCCACCGCCCTTTGCCCCTTCGGTTCACTACTTCAACGGCTCACCGCTCACGCGGTAGTAAGCAGATCGCAGACGGCACGCGGCTGTCAGCTTTCCAAACGCCAGCGCCGACCTACCTCCTCACCTAATGCGACACGCATCAAATCAGTAGTTGGCAAGCGCCTCACCCAAAGCCCGATATCAAACACGCTGCAGGCTGCAACCGCTCGTCAAATTAATTTGCATCCGGATTCGCGTGTCGGGTCGGGTCAACCCGAAAACCCGGACAGGTCGTGTCCAGGTTAGAAATTCCAACCCGTTTGCTAAACCGGGTCGGGTTCGGGTTGACCCATTTAGACCCGGGTCAGAATGGGTTCGACAGGAACCCGACCCGCCGACCCGTTTTGACACCCCTACCTTCGCCTCCTGTACGCCCGATCTGACGCCCAAGCAACGCAGAGAAATTTAGGAAGGTTTTATGAGGGACTTAGGAGGGGGGTAATGTAGGGACTGTTTAGAAATTTCCTTTTGGATTGTATGCATTAAATAGTTTGTTTTCCTAGGGTTATGGCATCTTGAATTTGGCTAAAAATTGAGATCTCTTAGGTTTAGGTTTCCTTTGGGCTCTAGCGGCATCTAGAGAATTGGGAGAGATCAATCCTCCTCTCGAATTGAGGATCGCTTGTATCTTGTTTGTTTTTCTTTTGTTAGTTGATTTTTCTCAATAAAGCTATTTTTTTTCTTTGGTTTTTTCTCTACTTGTTAAGTATTCTCACTGATTTTGTCAAGATCGTTAGGTTTTACTTGAGATCTTTAAGTGTTTCCTATCATGGAATCAGAGCAAGTCTTGGGATCATCATGGGATGATTTTTTGAAATTTCAACAGCAAAATTGCATCCGGAGGAAGAAACTCTTGCTGATTTGTGGAGCGAAACCTAGAATTTTTTATAGCTTCCAAGAAGGCAGATATGTTGGAGGAATGTTTGGAAGGAGAGATGAGCCAAATAAAAGCTACAATGGAAGATCGAATCTCATCCGTGGAAGACAATTTCCGATCTTCATGCTATGATGAAGAAGTTATTGGAGAATCAAATTCAAATGGAGGTATCTGAGGCAAAAGAACTTAGGGGGAAAACGACAAAGTCTGAATTTCATAGGAGGGTCAATGAGGTGGAAATCATGGATGAGATGTTAAGAAGGCTCTTGGAGATGCAAACAAAAACTTCACTGGTGGTTCTAATGGCTAACCCTAACCAAGATTTGACCAGGATTCCCTTAGTTGAATCGAAGGGAAAGGAGATCAAAGTATCAAACAAAAGGAGTTTGACGAGGGGAGTTTATTTCATCAATAGCCACCTCCTGGGGCTCCAATAAAGGGTGGATTAGGGTTTCTGGATGAGGGGAAAACAAAGAGGAAATCTTTTGGTGAAGGCGGTAGGGCGGCTGACTATTATCAGAGGTATTTTGGGTAAGGGGAGTAGGCCATCGGAGAAGGAGAGGAGTTAAGAGCCACCTCCTAGGGCTCTGATAAGGGGCAGAATAGAGTTATTGGATGGGGGGACAGTATGAAGGGAGTTTCGTGGTGAAGGTGGTGGGGTTACCGACCCTTATGGGAGGTCTTTTGGGCAAGGGGAGTGGATGACCAAAGGAGGGGGACAGGCCGAACCATGGGTATCAGGTCATTTGAGCCGAAGGGAAGGAAGGTGGGATTCCCACCCTCGATACATGGGGGAAATATGGAGGGATCACAACAACCGCTATACTGAATGAGGAAAAAATTATTGAGGTGGTAGTGATCCTAGGGTGAGGAAGTTGATGATGCCAGTATTTAAAAGGGAGGAGGCTTATGTGTGGGCGTACCGGGGGGAGATGTATTTCATGGAAAATGGGTTGAATAAGGAGAAAAATTTTACGGTTGCATGGCTACATCAACAGGGGAAAGCTCAAGCTTGGTTCCAGTGGACGATAGCATGGCCACTAACAAAACAGCAGAAGAAAGCTATCAATAACGTCTCATCCTTCCACCTTGAGGACAAGGTGGCCCTTTAGGAGGGGAGTATTGTTAGACCGATCCATTGGGCTGATCCAGCCAATCCACAAGGGACTGACCCAGACCACCTCCTGTACGCCCGATCCGACACCCAAGCAATGCAGAGCAGTTTAGGAAGGTTTTTTGAGGGAGTTTGGAGGAAAATTTGAATGTAGGGACTATTTAGATATTTTCTTTTGGATTGTATGCATTAAATAATTTATTTTCCTAGGGTTAAGGCATCTTGAATTTGGCTGAAAATTGAGATCTCTTAGGTTTATATTTTCTTTGGGCTCTAGCAGCGTCTAGAGAATTGGGAGATATCAATCCACCACTCGAATTGAGGATCACTTGTATCTTGTTTATTTTTCTTCCGTTAGTTGATTTTTCTCAATAAAGTGGGTTATTTTTCTTTGATTTTTCCTCTAATTGTTGAGTATTCTCGTTGATTTTTCGTTAGGTTTTACTTGAGATCTTCAAGTGTTTCCTATCACAAGGATTGGAAATGTTAGCAAATTCTAATCCCTTTATTAAAAATATGTATTGTTCAGCTTTATTTTTTTCTTGGAAGAGTAGGAATAAGATTAAGCACAGTGGAATTGAATATAGCTCGACGTTTATTGCAGCAAATGCAATTAGTTTTTTTGTTGCATCTTCTCAAATTAATCTGACTTTGAAAACTAGGATGCAAATCAGCTTTCACAGCTATCTCATAACTTTTGGCACCCTCCTCCCAAAAAAATTAAAGTTAATATCAATGCTTCTTTGTTGAGATCCAATAAAGCTGGTATAGGCGGAGTGTTCAAAGATCATAAAGAAAGATTCTTGTTTGCACTTGGATTCAGCTGTCTTGAATGGGATATTTCGCAATTGGAGTTGTTATCCATTCTCTCTTTGAGGAAAGTTTTACAAGAGTGAATACTTGAAGCTAAAGGAATTAGTATTGAAGGTGATAATTAGAATGTTATCAAATTTCTACAAAACACGGTGGATGAAACAAATCCGAAGGACATCTTAAAGCTGAAGGATTTCTCTTTTTCAAGGAATTTTAATAAAGTTTTATTTCATTTTTCTAATAGGAATTGTAATAAGTTAGTTGATTTATGTGCTAACTATGCTTTTTTTATTGATTTTATTTAGGATGATATTAGTTGTAATAATATTCCTCCTTTTATTTCATTATTAAAGTATGAATGTGATAATTTATGAAAGCGGTAACCACAAAGCGGTAATAAGTTAGTTGATTTATGAAACCTTGTGTCTATCTAATACAATGGATTCTAGAAATGCATGCAAGCGCACCACCACTTGTATGAAAGCAGTAACCACAAAGACCGCGGTGTAAGGGTGCTTTAGAGGGATGAATGGTCAGATTTGCTCAGACGATCAACTCCTATTATCACCAAAAATCCCTCTAAACGTGGCAACCTCTCAATGAAATTCATCGTCACCTTCTCCCACACCCTCTCTGGTAGAGCTAGAGAATGTAGTAACTCTACTAGTGTATGGCTAAGTACTCATGCCTCTGGCACACATCACATCTCGCTACTCAGTCCTCTACATCGTGGCATATACCCACCGAATATAATTATGCTGACAACCAACTATAACTTTTTTGAGCTCCTGGATATCCTCCAACTGCACTGCCATGAAGATCTTGCAATAGCAAATGAATGTATCTTGACCCCCTCAGTAAAATGAATCTCCCCTAATGTAGTAGCTAGGCTCCTCTCAATGTGTAACCAGGATTTGAATTCTACAGCAACTTGGCTATGATCTTCCTCAGTCCCACATCCTGTTCACTCTCTTGTTTTAGAGCTTCCTAATCTCGGACCATAAGTACTGATAGAGCTATCAACTGTGGGTCATCCGCCTTCCATGATAATGCATCTGCGGCCTTATTCTCTAGTCCTGGGTGATACTTAATCTCGAAATCAAATCCCAATAATTTAACAAGCACCTCTGGCGCTCTGCAGTCACCATCATCTACTCCGGTAGAAACTTCAAACTCTTCTGGTTTGTCCTGATGATAAAATGTCATCCCAACATATAGGGTCACCACTATTGAATGGCCAAAACAATTTCCCTCAATTCCCGCTCGTACAGACTTGAGCCTCGCCCTGGTAGTGAGGATTTGATTGAAATAAGTAATGGACCGATGATCATACATGAGCACTGCCCCAGCCTGTATCCTAATGCGTCAGTCTCCACCACAAATGACCTGCTAAAATTAGGCAGTGCTAACACTGGCATGCTGGTCATGTCTTTCTTTAGCTGCTTGAAAGCATGTTTCCTTGCCTCCCCCAAATTGAAATTATCCTTCTTCAACTGCTCAGTTGATGGTCATGATATCGTACCACATCCTCGCACAAACTTCTAGTAGTACCAGTGAGGCCTATGAATCCTCTTAGCTCCCTAAGGTTCTTAGGTAAAGGCCAATGTAGCATAGTTTCAATCTTGATTTGGTCTGTTGCTACCCCTATTTTGCTTAAAACATATCCCAGGTACTCCACATGTGGCTATCCAAAAGAGCATTTCTTTAGGTTGGCTGATAGTAGGTGCTCCCTCAAAGTCTATAATACAATCCTCAGGTGGCCCACATGCTCTGCCTCCATACAATTGTAGATCATGATGTTGTCAAAAAATACCAAGACGAACTTTCTGAGGTAGGGCAGAAAAATTTGATTCATGTGGGACTAAAAGTGGTTGGAGCATTGGTAAGGCTGAAATTCATCACCAAAAACTTGTAGTAACCCTCATAAGTTCTGAAAGATGACTTGTGCACATCCCTCAGCTTCATTCTGATTTGGTGGTACCCTAACTTCAGGTTAATCTTTAAGAAGAAAACTGCCCCAAACAGCTCATCCAGCTCCTCATCAATCAAGGGATAGAAAACTTATCCAGCATAGTTTCTCTGTTTAGAGCCCTATAATCCACGCAAAACCTCCAACTGTCGTCTTTCTTTTTCACTAGTAAATTTGGGCTGAAAAATTGGCTCACACTAGGCCTAATAATCTCTACCTAAAACATCTCTCTGATGAGCCTCTCTATCTCATCCTTCTGAATTTACGGTTATTGATGCAGTCGGACACTGATCGGAGAAGCTCCCTCCTTCAAGGTAATAGCGTACTCATGCTCCTAGGGTAGCAGTAATCCGCTTGGCTGCTAACAAATCTCAAGCAGCTACAGAAGCTGATGTACACACTTAGGGACCTCGACAGGCTATGAATCTCAGACCTCCTTTAGGCTCTGCAGCTCCACCAAGTATCTCATCCCTACTCTTTGTATTGTTTTGACCATGGTTTTGAGTAAAATTATGGTCCAACATAGACTTGCATCCCCTTGTAGCACCATCCTCTTCCTTTTCCTCAAAATCTCCATAATCAAGGATTTCCAATGAACTTGTCTCCCCGATCGTCTGTAACCACTTCATCCCTAAGATCACATCAGTGTCCCAAAATTCAAGGGAAGAAAATCCTCCATTACTTGTATGCCCTAGAGTGACAGCACCAACCTCCAAATTTGTAGCACCACCCTCTTCGCTTCCACCTAAACCTCCATAATCAAGAATTTCTAGTCCACCTTTGTCTCTCTTGTCGTCTGCAACCACTTCATCCCTAAGATCAAATCAGTGCTCGCCAAATTCAAGGGAAGAAAATTATCCACTATTTGTATGCCCTGAAGTGAAAGCACCAACCTCCAGCAAATCCCCCTACTCATCTCCACCTTTCATGCTCCCCATATCTACCAATTTCAATCCTAACTAGTCCATGACCCGATTGGAAATAAAGTTATCACTACTAGTCCCTGATTTGCCCCCTCACTTTCATGGTGTGATTTGGAGTAAATCTCACCAATGAATTAAGGGACACTTCCGCCACTTTCAGGTGTAAGTGCTCCTCTCTTGCTTCCTCCACTAGATCCTTAATGTCGCTCTCCTCCTCATCACAAACCATAAGAACCTAGAGTGTGTGGTCATGTACCGATGTTCTAGTGCATACTTCTTATCACAGCGAAAGCACAAACACTTCGCTCTTTCATCCTGCAACTCTATCTTGGCGAGTAACTTGAGGTTGGCCCCGGTGCGAACTCCCTCACTCTTCTCCTTCAATGCCTCTCATGAAATGACACCGTCTGGGTCCTCGATGCCAATGAAGTCGATGTACCTCTGTAAGAGCCTCTCGTGACTCCTCTCCTACTGATCCTCTCCATCTATCTCAAATCCTCCGCTACATGAGCTTGCTCCATCATCTATTTCAACCCCTTCGGTCTCAAAAATCGGAGGTCCACTAGTATGTCAGGCTTAAGCACCTTCATGAAATTTTCCTCCAACACCGCCTTTGAAATTCCCCTCAACCGCCCCTACAACAACTCAAACCTCTCCATATACTCCATGACAATCACCTCATGAGTCAAGGCAAGGAATTACTCGTATAGGTCTCCTTGCTGAATGGCTCGGAAATGTTCCAACAAACAATTCTTAAACTCCTCCCACAAATGTATCAGATATCTAGCCTCCCTCCACTAGAACCAAGCGAGGGCTTTCCCCTCCAAACATAACCCTGCGGCTATAAGTTTCTCCTCTCTCAATCCATTCACCACAAAATACCTCTCCACCTGGCATACTCATCTATGTGCATTCTCCCCTTCGAACAGCAGCATCTTCAACTTCCTTACCTTTGCATCTCCACCCCAACTTCCTCTCCCGCCAAGGGTTCCCCCCTGTATCGATGATGAGAATCCCACATTTCTTCCATCCGCCTCCCATAACCGAATCCACATGGCTCGATTTGTCCCCTTCCTACTCCAGTAGCCCACTCCCCTTGCCCAAAAGACCTCCCATAGTGGTCATTCATCCCACTACCTCCACCATAAAACTCCGTTCTTTTTGTCTTCCCATGAAAAAACCTTATTCCTCACCTTATATGAGCCCTAGGAGGTGGCTCTTGAACTCTCTTCGTCAAACTCTTCCCATCCGATCTCTTTCCCTTTAGATTAAGCCAAGGGAATCCCGACCAAATAGTGGTGAGGGTTAGCAATCGGAACAGTCAATGGATTTTTGGATTGTATCTCAATGAGCTTCTTCATCATCTCCTCCAACCCCCCAAATCAGCTCTCCATCCGATTCTCCATGGTTAAAAATCTTTCTTCGATAATCTAGAATTTCTCTTCTACCTCGGATTTGAATTGTTTCATTTCGCCTTTAATGCATCTATCTAAGTTAATGTCATTGTCTGTTAAAAACCTCGCTTTGAAACCAATTTGATGCATATTGGATCTATAAAATAGCAAAAGATATAATTTGGAATAAAGTGTAGGAATACATATTTAGGAGCTGAATTTGGATTTCTTCTTCAAAAGTAATGCTAGATACAATCGATCTACTATTCGAGAGGCAGATCAACTCTCCCATAAACCCTAGACGCCTCTAGGAACCCTCAAAGAAAACTACAGCATAAACTCATGCATAATCTCGAAATAATACCATACCCCTAGATAGGCTTCCCTAATTCCCTCCAAAATCAGCCTACTTTCCCTAAATAATTCCCTCTCCAATTTGAATTCAATTTGGATCTCTTACTCTAATTGATTTCCTCCCAATTCTAATTAAAACCTAACCTAATATCTCTCCCTCTATTTCACTTCCTTACATATGGAATTATAGTTTTCCTTGACCCCACAAGGGGGTTCGAAACCCCCACCCTATTCTCTCCCAGCTCCTTTGCTGTGTTCGGTTCTTCTGAACAGGGTAGATGGCTCCCGCCCTTAAAGGGCGTGGTCTTAACAGAAAGCCTTCTTGATATGGTGACCATCAAAAAAAGGTCTATATGATTCACCCTTCTGATGCTTCTTATAACCATAGAGAAGTTTATAAGCTTAAGAAAACATTACATGGTCTTAAACAAACACCCCTTGCTTGACCTGAGAAGTTCTTTTTTAGATTGACTTTTTTGGCTTTAATCAAGTTACTATAACTCTAATCGTATCTTAAATCGACTCTTACTTGATGTTTTTACTATATGTTGATACTCCATTTAAACTTAATGTTCAATATTCTCATTTGACCAACCTTACTTATCATACTGTTATTGGAAGCTTAGTTTACCTCACTATGACATGATTATGTTCATTTTATCATTCAATTTATTTCTTCTCCTGCCAATGTTCAAGTTGTAGCTCTTCATTTTTTGAATTAATTTTGGGACACCCTTTTTCAAACTCCTTTTCTCATCAACATCTTCATTAAAGCTACATGCTACTCTAATACTAATTGGGCTAGCAATCGAGTAGGCCATAAATCTATCACAGGTTGTATTTTTTGGGAGATACTCATTTCTTGGAAAGAAAAGAAAACAGTGTGTTATTTCTCGATCTTCCATAGAAGCAGAGCAAGCAAAATATCTTGTTATGACCTCTGCTACCATTAACATAATTTGGTTGCAATGGTTGCTTACTAATATGGGTATTGTCATTTCTTATCCTACTCTTATGTATTACGACAATATAAGTGATATTCAAATTGCTCACAACTCAATTTTATGAGAGAACTACTCATCTTGAGATTGATTGTCATCTCACTCATCATCACCTTCAGCATGGCACTCCTAGCTTGCCTTTTGTTTCTTCTTCTCTACTTATTACAAACTTGTCAACAAAATCTGATCTACTTTCATGTAGGGATGTCAACACAGCTTTTCGGATTGGGTTCGCATTCAACTGAAATTGATCGGTCACTGTTTGACCCGACCCTAACCCGACCCAATTATAATTATGGATCAGCATCCTTAACCTGAACACGGCCTGATTTGATTTCGGGTCAACCCGACACGACCCAAAAAACCAGAATATGGAGATTGGGCACAGACGGAAGCGAGTGTGGGCGCGGCGGCAAGCAGGTCTGGGCGCGATGTGGGTGCGGGCTAGGACCTAGTAACCTAGGATGCAGTAGCGCCTATCACGGGAGCGGGGAGCGAGCACGGGTCCTGGTTCGGAAGCGAGCGTTGGAGGTTGCGCCGGTGAGGTGCAAGCGGGTGAAAAACGAACGTGAGGGTGGGTCCGACAATGGACGTGAGTGCGAGACAGGAGGGCGAGGGTGGACTGCGCAGTCGCAAGCGCGGGTGAGTTGTGAGAGGTCGTGAGGACAGAATCCGAGTTATTTCGGGTAATTTTTGAGTTTTTTTGGGTCAACCCGAACCCAACCCAATTTTAAAAACTGGCCATAACCTCAAACCCGACCCCGATCCGTATGGCAAACGGGTTGACCCGAACTCAAAATCTTTCGGGTCGGGCCCAGTTGAATTTCGGGTTGGATCAAATATTGACAACCCTACTTTCATGTTTTGGCTTCTTGATAGGAAAAAAACAATAGTCTCATGATCTTGAAGGGGAATATTAGAGATATCAAAATTATTCATAGTCATATAAATATTAGAATGCATGTCTAATATTATAATAATAATTTGTAATCTTTATTATTATAATCTATTCTCATTATTAAGATTAGGGGTGTTAAAAATTTACCCAAACCTAACTCGAATAATTCTAGTATGTGTTGACCTGGTTATTATTCGGGCCAGATTCGGATAAAAAATCTTGACCCAATTAATGTTCAAGTCAAGTTCAGGCTGACCTAAAAATAAAAAAATATCTCAAAATTGTCCCAGTCTTCATTCAAATTTGGGTTATAAACAAATTATTTTTAAGTTAAACAAGTCGTGTTAATCTAAAAAAAATACACAATCAATATAATAAATGAGACAAATGGGATGGAATCAAGTCAAAAATATTCAGGACGGGTTAACTTTGGATTAGACTAGAACCCAATCCACCAAGCTAAATTGACGCTGATAGTTAAGGATACTTTAATTTATTGTAATATCCTTTATTGCACTGTTATGTTGCTTATATAAAATCACCATTGTGTTAGCATATTATTCAATTCAATAAAATATATTGCAATTATAGCTTTTCTAACACGTAAATTTTGGCTTCTTATAAGAAAAAAAAAACTCAATACAAATACTTACCATGATGAAATAAATAAACTCAAGAAATAAAAAGCATCAACCATAACTCAATATAGAACTAAAGTGGCATTAATACTTAAATAAAATAGTTTATGTAGATGGGTATTTTCGAAGTCATTTATAAGACAAGCTTAGGAAGAAACACAGGGCCAGATGCAGGAAAATTGTCCTAAGGTAGTTAGATAGGTGTTGATCCAAATTTGTTCATCGGTGAAACCCGACCTTACTAGTAGGTTAGCTCAATAAGTGTAACTAGTTAACACGTGTGAGAATAGAGATAGAGAGAGAGAGAGAAATACTCACTAGAAAGTAATTTGCTAGCTCAAATATTCGCAGTAAAAAGGTTAAAAATTTCGAAATGTTCAACTTCACCCTTTATTTATAAACATCCGAAGGATAAAAGAAAAGTTACATCAATCAAGAAATAAAAAATACAAGTATGACACTTGATACAGAATGTCTTAGACACGTGTCACACCCAAGTAACTTGATGAATCATTGTTTTTCTTAATCTTACTTTTCCATCCCCTAGTGCAAAAGGGCTTACAAGTGTATCTACTGGAAAATGCTAAACTGGGAGAGTTAGCGCTAGCAAACATTCCAAAGTCATTAGCGAACTATGTTGAAGCCCTAGATTACCTAGGAGTGGGGGGTGAGTGAATATGAATTGCATGGGTTGTAGGCTCCATGGTCGGTTAAATCTGATAGGAGAGTTGGAGCCCTTTTGGAAAGAGACTTTGATGTAGCTGAGATGATGAACATAGTTGGCAAAGCTCCGCCATAAAAAGTGGTGAGTAGTTGGCAGCTATTCCTTGCTAGAAGGAGAGTGACAAATTGAGTAGTCTACTAGAATTCTTAATTGTCCTCGTGAGGGGCAACTCCCTGCTGGATGTCTTGTCAAGTCAGGTCTTGACAACCCTCGGGCAAGTTTTCATATAGGTCCATGGGATACGAGTCCACCTGCTATGACCCACTGACAGCCTGTTGAATTACCAAAAAAGGCGCGTGTGAGTATGCAATAAGTGTTTAGCCTATAATGTGTATGCTTTATAGGTCAAGGTGTTATTTCTATCACATGGAGTTGTGTGCCTAATTTTCAAGGCATGTGGCCCCCATGACATGAGTTGACCTAAATTCATTTTGAAGTAATTAAATCTCAATCAATTACAAAGTAACATTTATATTTAAGGGAAAAAATATTAATTGCCCAAGATTCATTGAAGGATAAGGCAAATGATGAGAAGGTCGAAATTTAATTAAATAAGCCCAAATAAAATAGGACTTTAAATGGCCAACCAAAATGTGTCAAACAAGATTACAATGGTGCTGAACATGAATAATTATTAAGTTTCCTTAAGCCCATATTTACTTTGGCCAAAGTTAAAACTTCTCTTTTAATTTTTTAAATGTAATAAGATAATAATAATCACAACCTTATTTTATAATTTCATCCTACTTGAAAGTTTTGTTTTTCTTTATAAATCGATGAAGTTATATGAATTTTTAAGATAGACTGATTTGATGAATAAGCTATTGATAAAGCCAATTATGATGTTCCTTCTCCTGCAATCCAAGTTGTATGCGTGGGTTGCTCCAAATTGCATATGTAGAGTTCAGGTCCATCCCGTCCAAGTTGGGTACACAATTTTTTTCATCACTTAACTTTTCTTTATCTTACTACACTTCATTCCTTTTTTATTAACCACAACATTTTGATATCATCATCCTTTAGAGCCCCCCCATCAACTTGAGGGATTCATATTATTTGTGATGAATCATTCTTACATCTAAATTTGATTTTACATGTAATTGTGATTAAAAAACTAAGACAATCAATCGGGAAAAGAAAAAAACAATTGCACTTCTAAAAAGTAAACAACAATAAAGAATAAGGAGTTCCTTAAAGTCATAAGTTTTTAAAACACATGCCTAATCATGAAATCCATTCACAATCTATTATCAATGTAAGGTCTTTCATTGATAAAGATGTTTCAATGATGATTTTAATGGATGATTGAAAGAAAAGAAACAATGGCAAACTGTAGAAAAATGCAAAATTTTACAGAGTAAAATTACTTCATGATGTACATGCCAACTAGCCATGCCCTCAAATAATACAAGTTTTTTTAAATAACAAAATTATAATAATTTTTATGTAAAAAAAAAATTTTGAGAGCTAGTTTCTTTTGGGACTTTTTTCATAGTAATCCTCCTTTTTCTATCTCTTTGATAAAATAAGATTGTGATAGATTAGCTATCATTTAGTTTCTATTTTCTCCTTTATTAATAAAATTTGCTATTTGCATTGTTTCCAAAAAAAAAACTATCCATGCCCTCAAATAATACAAGCATTAATAATACATTAAAAAGCTGCATATATGAGCATAGAGACAACATAAAAGTTTCATAGAAAATTCAAAAAAAAGGACAAAAAAGAAGAGCACATGATATAAAAACTAGAAAGATGAAACATCTCCATCCACAAACCAAATTGTCCACCTCCCATTACCTTACCAAACAATACACCCCCTTTTAAATAACAAAATTATAAGCATTAATCCAAACGTGTCCTTTGTGCACATGATACTCTTGGATGAACCTCACACAACACATTCTACATTTATTCAAAAGTGTCCTTTCTGCACATGATACTCTTGGATGAACCTCTCACAACACATTCTATTCTTGGGTTATTATTATTATCAAATAATATAATGGGTAAATTGGGATTATATTAATAAGATTTTTGTTTCATTAGGTAAGTAAGATGTATGACGAGCAAATGGATAGTTCATAGGTCATTTATTCTCTATAAACAATCTCCATTTGGAGCAATTAGCGAATGTGCTTATGACACATCAAGAGGGGGTTCAATTGGTCTTTTAAATTTCTTTTACTGAAATTAGAGCAATATGCGGAAGCTTTTAAGAAAATAAAATTTTCAAACCATAAAATAAAAGGTAAATATTCTTTTAAAAATTTTCAAGAAACGAAATTTTTTTTTAATTTAAAGCAAGAGTTCAACCAAAAATCTACCAACCACAACTTCGCCAAAGATAAGCAAGTAAATCAAAGAGAGGGAAAATAAATGCTATAAAAGATAAACCGAGGTTCGACTAGCGAGCTCTCTATTTGATCAACCTGTACAATATGAATCATACAGTACGATCATTAATTAAAATTTGATACTAATTCAATTCATTAATCTATGAGACAAAATTAAGCAATATTCATTTATGGTTGTACGGTACGAAAGGCTTCATATAATACAACCATTTCAAATTTTAAATTTGTCTAATTTTTATAACATGTATTCAACGACGGGATTTTATCAAAATAATTAATTGTCCTGTACGAATCCTAAATGATTGAAGGTCGTATAGTACGATTAGTTATAACTCAATTTAATTAATCTGATTTAATTGAATACTTGAATTAATTTTTGTTTTAACAAATCGTATAAATTGATTGGGATCGTACACTATAATTAACAAAAAATTTCAAATATACAATTTGTATGCCCTTGTGAGTGTATCTGATTGTCTAGCAAACATACACCTAATACATAAAATGACTAAAGAAAAATACATACTCTATTATTACAAATAAACTTAGACGTTAATGTTGCACTATCTTGAGTCAGATTCTTCACCTAGCTCAGTATATGTTATACCTAAAATGATTAGTGACACAAAAGAAAACAGACAATGTGTATAAAGCAAAAAACAAGTAAATAATTATACCAATAATATCTGTAATCATCAAAATACTAGATCAGGCTCCCGAATTTCAGCAATCCCCGTCTTATGATGGGAAACATTGTTGATTGGAATTTGCAAGTTTGATATTCAATTTCTCACTAAATTCTCGCCCTCACTAAATGGTTTCTTAAAAAAATGGTGAAAACATTTTATTTTTTATTTTTATTTTATTTTTCCTTTTTTTTCAATTTTAAAATACACATTTTTTTATTTTTGTAAAATAAAATACAACAACAAAAATATTGAAAAGAAAATTGCATTAATTAAAAAAAAAACAAATAGTAAAACCAACACAACTCTCTACTCTCCTTTTATATAACCAAAAGGAGAAGCTTAAAACAAAGCTACAATGCAAACATAAAGATTAAAAAATAGAGTGCAATGAAATAAACTACAAGAAAAATAACCAACTCATCAAGCATGTTGTAATTAGGTGATGGTGATGACGGCTGGAAGTATTCGTGCAGGGATGAGAGCTTCACCTGAAATCAAACACGATTTCCCACGTGTTGTTGAGGAAGTTGCACCTAACATGTGATGGACTCCTAGATGTGGCCTTCAAGTTTTAGCTCTAAACGATCAAACCGCTCAATCCACAAGTCAAGAGGTGGAGGCTAGAATGTGCGGGCTAGTGCTGCATGTGTTGGTGTTATGGGTGCCAGTTGTCCCCCTTCCTCTTAAGAATTGTGCTCCTTAACAACCTGTGGTGCTCGACACATATCCTTATAAAGGAGATGGAAGGAGCTATCCATAAAGTAAACTAGGAAGTGATCAACAAGGGTAGGAAGATCAGTTTGTACTTCGCATCTAATAGGAAAGCTATGATCTATCTTAATGAAAGGTTCTGCCACATTAAATCGTTGGGTCCTGTCAGAATTCTGGCTCGTAACAGAAAGTTGGAAGGTATGAGCTCTGGTAATGGTGGGAGCTGTTTGTCTGGAGATATTCAATGAGTTCCATAGCATTTTGGAATTGTAGAGGAGCGAGAGAGAGGGAGGCCTCTCTATACTTAAAAGAATTTGTTAAAGATATGGATGTGTTTTTTGTGGGGATTGCGGAGACGAAAATTTCAGATCTAGATAAAATGGAATTTAATAATTTTTGGGAACCGAATGGGATTTCTTTTTATATCCTGCTGAAGGTTTGTCTGGTGGACTTATGGTGATCTGGAGAGCTAATTTAGCAACTTTTTCTGTATTAAATGCTTCTTCTCAATGTATTGTTGGTGACCTTAATGTATTCAATAAAGATGTGTGGATGGTGTCTATTGTTCATGGAAGCAAGGTGGTTAGTAAGAGAAGGGGTTTATGGGATTGTTTACAATCTTTCTCTCATAGAAATTTTCCTTCTGCGGTAGGTGGTGACTTTAATTGTCTTCTTTCTCAAGAGGACAAGAGAGGAAAGAAATTTGTATTCACTATTCTCTCAAGGTCCAAAAGAGATTAAGTTATTTATGAATAATAACGATTATCATGCAGGAGGGTTGGTGGGACCAAAATTCACTTGGTGTAACAACAAAAGTGGGAGTGGTCATATTTTGGAGAGATTGGATAAGTGTTTACTGAATTCCTTGGCTTTGGAGAAAATTCTTGTTACAGTGGTTAGACATCTTGCGAGGATTGCTTCAGATTATTGTCCAATTGTTTTGAAGATCTTCAACTCTGTTGAGAAAAGGAATAACCTTATAAAATTTGAAGATATTTGGATATCTTACCCGGTTTCTTATGCAATTGTGAAGAAAACCTGGAATGAACTGTTAAAATGTTTTGTGGATGGAGAGGCGGACCAAATTCTGAATATTAAATGCAGGAGAACTTGGAGAGCATTATTCTTTTGGAGTAAAGCAAAATTAAAGAACTTTCTTTCTTTAAAGGAAGAGCTTAAGAAGGAGGTGCTACTTCTTCAAGAAGAGGAGGCGGAAATGGGCTAGTTATCAAATGAAAAACTGTTGTTGTTGCGTTCTAAGGTTTGAGAACTTAATATTCATTTGGCTCGGTTAAACACTTGGTGGAAACAGAAATCTAGAGCCCGCTGGATGAAGGAAGGAAATTCTAATTCCAGATTTTTCAATCTTTTGCTAGTGCTATAAGGAATAGCAATTGGATCAATCATGTGAAGAATAAGCAGAGTATCATGGTGGAAGATCAAAGAGGTATTGAGGAAGTATTTTTCAACTACTTTCTTGATAAATGGAGAGAAAGGAATTGTCGCTTGGAGAATTGGCCAAATCCTTCTTCCAAGCTTTAGGAAGAGGATAGGAAATCTCTGGTTGTTGATTTCTCTATAAAAGAAATTTTGAATTATGGGCTCCGAAAATTCGGCCTCGGCCTCCACTCGTTCTTTTCTTATTCGGCGAGGGAGTTTTAACTGATAGGTTCCGAGGTAAATTTTGGAAGGCAGATGGGTTTGTAGATAAGACACTACCCAGAGATTTCGCCCTCATTTTGTGAGGACTTTATGATCTGAGTTCGGGTTTCCTATAGGCGCAAGCCCCTATAGTTAATTACCCCTCCTGATCACGAGAAAGAACTTTCGATTAAGGCTAGTCGTCGATCAGATACGTAGAATATACGTGTTATCTGGCATATAGTAGCAGCAATAGGTATGGATTGGAAAACTGGATTTAGATTTGAGAATTTAGAGAGTTTTATATTTAAAATGGAAATTTCACCATCTTTTACTTAAAGCGGATGGTGGGGGAATGGATGATAGACCCGATCAAGATCCCATGGTTCCGTCGTCCCGGGCCATCGTGATCCCTGGTCTACTTAGTCAAAGGAGGTAGTCGACCCAACCTGACAGAAGGATCCTTGTCGGCAGCCATGGGTTGCTTCGTCCAAGGGAACCTTGTAGACCGGGGTTGAATGTTTGTCTAAGGGGACAAATTTAAATCCACCTTAGCTAACAGAGGGCTTTGTGCCCTATCGATCATATCCTATTGATTCATATCTCAAGGATTTAACGCCATTAAGGAGCGTATTGGCTCTGGCCATAACCGCTATCTTTGGTGCCATTTGGCGGCAAAACCACTCGGTTCAGAGGGCCCGGGTCATAACCGTTTACCTGCAGTGCCATTTGGCGGCGAAACTGCCGGTTAGAGGACACGTACCACGCCCTTACTGGCAAGAGATTGTTTGAGAATGGATCCTAGTGATATTTTCGACTAGGCATTTGGCTCTTTGTGAGCTAGAGTAAATTTGAATTTGTCCACCCCGGCAGACTGTTGCGGAGGGTGGATGGGTTTTGCTTTAAGCATTGATGGATAGATTTCATTTTTAAATATTTGGAATTTGAGCTTTTTGTGGAGCTTTTTGGATTTTGGGTTTTTTGTGGGTATTTTGGGTGGAGCTATGAATTTTGGATATTTGAGAGACATTTGAAAATATTGGGAAACCCCTCCGGTTGAGATCTGTATTCAACACGGCCATCATCGGGGTGTTTGGGGGTCATTTCTTTTTATGGATTGAACCTTGTCAACTCTGTCGGGCTGTTGACAGAGGATCGGGTTTCGTAGGCTTCGTGCCCCTGTTAGTGAATTCTTATAGTTGTATGCCTTGAAGGCCTAATATGAATGTTTTGAGACAAATATAATGGTCGCCACAACCGTATATTTGTTTAATGGTTCGAACCCTGTCAACTTCTATTGACCCGTATAGAAGGATCGGTTTCGAACCTGAATTCACTTGTCAACCCGCGCAGCATCCCTAGACGTCACGTGTGTACCAATAACACGCTCGTCGGGGCCCATGCGGGTTTTATAATTATTTTTACCCCCTTTAGTGTACCTATGTGTATACAATTTATAGTGCACGTGCAGGGGTACTTTGAAACAGTTGTAGACTCCTTCTGTCTGCTAGTACGAATGTTGCAGATCCGGTGGCGTGACGTTGTAGTTGTTTACGCCTTCTGTCTGCTTGTATGATTGTTGCAGATCCGGTGGCGTGACGTTGTAGTTGTGTACGCCTTCTGTCTGCTTGTATGAGTGTTGCAGATCCGGTGGCGTGGGATTCTTGGTGTTACGAGGTGTCTTCTCATCTTGATATTTTCTCCCCTTTACTCATTCACCGGGGAAGGCTCTTCTTGAAGTCTATGAACATTATTTTGAAATGGACTCTTTTTAAGATCTTTAACGTAGTAGACTTGATATTTCTGATATTTGTGGATGCCAGAGTTGTTCCCCTTCCTGAATACAGGATCGAGAAGATCTTGATCACCGTTGTCGTAGGTGACACTTATACTTGTGTCCACCGTGGTTCGATGTGCTTACGAAGTACCCACAGTTGTTATCCACAAGTGGTTTGTGTTTGCTGGCAGAGGACCGTCATATCAGCTACGAGCTCCTAGGAGTATTCGTAGGAGAACCCTTACTTTTGCATTGAAACCACCTTTCACCAATCTCAGGTGGTCCACTGATTGTATCTTGCAGAGACGGATCATATTTGATACGGTCTTTTAAAGATGCCCGTATGAAAGTCATTTTCACCAATACCATATCGACGATTGTACTTGCTTGCAAGGACGGCTCTTCTACTATCAAGTAGTAATGCTGCCTTCTCAATCTACAGGCAATATTGCTAGCATTGGAGGTTTCAATGGTGTATATTTGGGGGACATACACATTAAGCAACCATTCGTTGTCCTTGTGAGTACAATGCATTTAACTTTGTAGGAGCTGTTGTAAAAGTTCGTTGCATTTGTTTGACACTGAACTGTCACTTCTTGTCATTATGTCGCCTGATAGTTCTTGCATCTCAACCATCAAGCGAGTTGTACTTGAAATCGACATTTAGTTTGAGTTGGAACTTTGTTGCATTCTCTAATTGATCTTTGCTTGTGGGTATGGTTGAAATATTCATTAGTAATCATTTGGATTTGAGCTCTAGTTCAAGTTTGAGTAGAAGTTCAAGTTTTGCTATAGTCTTGTTCAGTCCAAGCTCTTCTTCGAGTTCAACTTGAGTTCATGTCCATGCTCAAATCAAACTCTTCTTGGTTGAGTTTGATTCAAGTCGTTGAGTTCAACTACTCAAGTCAAATTTGAATCAAGTTCTTTGTTCACAAGCTTGAGTTCAATATCAAAGCTCATTTGGCATTCCATTCAAGTCCAAGTATGAATTTATTTAACTTAGATTCAATTGTTTGTTAATCATTTGCTTTATGTCCAAATACAAGTCCATTTCATTGTTTAAGTTCAATGTCAGAGTTCTAGTTCAAATGCAGTTTAGGCTTAAGAAGAGCCTCTTCCCTTCATTCGAGTCCCCTGCTGTCTTTGCAAGTTCAATCAAGTTTTAGTTCTTTGTTCTTCTCATTTGATTTTCAAATCAAATGTAAGTTCAAATTTTATGCTTTCAAGCTTATTTGAGTTTAGGTTCACTTAAGTCAATTGATTCAAGTCCACAAGTCCATTGTCTTCTCAAGTTCAAAGGCTCACAAGTCCGAGTCCAAGTTCAATCGTCCTTTGAGTTCAACCAAGTTCTAGCTCTTTGTTCTTGCATGTCATTCGAGTGCAATCAAGTCCAAGTGTAACATTGCGTTCACCCGAAATTTCGGCAGCCTTCCGGCGTCTCCCCCGTTTAGGGGAAAACTACGAAAAACTGGGCCTTTCCCACCACGCTAAGAAAAGCGTGTATGGTAGGTGCCCTCTTTCGAGGACACCGCGGCCGTGTAATTTTTGATCCCCCACCACGCTAAGAAAAGCGTGTATGGGTATTTTTGAAAATATTTTGCAAGAAAAGCATTCTTTTGTAAATATTTGCAAGAAAGGCAGTTATTTCCCCGCGAACGGGTACTTATGGGTATCCCCGCTTCGTTGTGCGCATCGCACCGGGATCCCTTCCCACCACGCTAAGAAAAGCGTGTATAGGCGGGGTTTCCAAGGCGATACGAACTTCGAAGAAGGAATTTGGGTGATTACCCGCTTCGTCGCAAGCGTCGGGACGCACTCCCTCCCACCACGCTAAGAAAAGCGTGTATAGGTGGTCGTTTTGTCCCGACAAATGCGTTGAAACGAGTTCTCAGAGTTTTAGGGTTTAGGAGTTATACCTGCGCGGGGTCGACGGTGTCAGTTCGAGGAAGAAGATGACATATTTCATTTTTATTATTAATTATAATTAATATTAATTATAGCTAATTATTAATTAATTATAATATATAATTAATTATTAATTATTAATTAATTATGATTAGTAAATTAATTATAATTATAATTAAATAATGACTAATTATAATTAATCAAGATTAATTATAATTAACCAGATAATTATAATTTATAATTAATAACTAATTATTAATTAATTATAATTAATTAACTAATTATATCTATAATTAAATAATAATTAATAATTATTACAATTAATAAAAAAGAAACCATTCTTCATTTTTTTTACTGGATTTGGCCGAAGGGAGAAAGTTACCTTCACTACCTATCAGTCCGTGATTGCTTCCGATCAAATGTGCAACTTCCGACCGGACAGAGAGGGAGCGACTACGAGCGGGAGTTGAGGCCGGCGGGTAGGTAAGGATTTCTTCCTCTCTCTCTCTCTCTCTCTCTCTCTCTCTCTCTCTCTCTCTCTTCTCTCTCTCTCTCTCTCTCTCTCTCTCTCTCTCTCTCTCTCTTCGTTACGAATAGAGCAGGGACGGGAGGAGTCAGCAAGGGAGGAGTTCGGGAGCATTGGCAGTCGGTTGTGGAGTTTGTGCCGGCTTTGGAGAAGCAGAAGGGAGGAGATCGTGTGAGTGAGTGTGGAGAGGGAGTAGTGAAGCTCAATCGCGTGTTCTGCGAATGGAAGAGTCGGGAGAGTCGGAGCGAATGGGTTTGGTCGGTATTTGAAGGCGACTTTATGCGCTCGTATATTTTGATTTTTGCAGGATTCTCGGAAGCGGCGCGCATTTTTTGTTATGCTTTTCGGTTCCGATACGTGTTTATGATATGTTGCTTTTTTTTTTTTTTACATGAAGGTCAACATGAATGTTGTTAGTAATTTGGAAAATAATGTTGCTCCAAGCATAGACGGTATATCCCACTATTTTATTAAGGCTTATTAGAAAATAGTTGGTGGGGACTTCTGCAAGGCTATAAATCAATTTTTCAATTTGGGGAAGATGTCGTCTGATTGGAGGGAAACTCTCATTGTTTTAATTCCTAAAATTAAGAATTCTTTGGCTTCTTCCAATTATCGTCCGATTAGTATTTGTAAATCTATATATAAAATTGTGGCAAAAATTTTGTTGAACAGATTAATTCTCATTATTCACAAAATCATTTCTGAGGAACAAGCGGCTTTTATTAGAGGAAGATCAATATCAGATCATATTTTATTGGCTCATGAAATATTCAATAAAATCATATTTTCAAAGGCTAACAAAGGTTTTCTGGCGATTAAGGTGGATATGGAGCAAGCATACGACAGTATGTGTTGGTCAACTTTGAGATTAGTTTTGGATTACTTTGGGTTCTCAGACAAATTTGCAAACCTTATTATGGAATGTGTTAGGAATGCTAAATTTTCTATTATGGTTAATGGTTGTAATTCAAAATGGATAGAGGCAAAAAGTGGATTTCACCAAGGGTGTCTGTTATCTCCCTTCTTATTCATCATCTGCTCTCAACTACTATTAGATGCATTTTCTCAAATAGGAAAGAACATTGGGATTAAGATTTCATCTAATGCTCAAAGAATTTCTCATTTATTGTATGCAGATGATATCCTATTGCTTTCAGATGCGAAACCCAAATGTGTGAAGAAGATGAGGAAAATTTTATTAGACTATTATAATTGATCAGGACAAAGTATCAATTCTCCAAAATCTTCTATTATTTTTTGGTAAGACGGTTAATAGGAGTAAAAGAAATTGTATATCTAAATTGTTGGGTTTCAATGTTGTCAAAAAGGTGGAATACCTTGGAGTAAAGTCTCTACGAACAATGAGAAAATCAGATTTTCAATATTTCATGGAGAAGGCTTGTTCTAAATTGAATGTTTGGGAAATAGATTTATTTCCTTAGATGGCAAGATGATTCTTATAAAAACGATCTTTCTTTCCATTCCGTTATTTCTTTCAGCTCATTCCCTGGTGCCTAAAAGTATTTTAAAAGAATTTGACAAAATGTGCAGAAAATTTATTTGGAACAAGCATAATGGTGATCATGGTCTTCACTATATTGCTTGGGATACTTTGTGTAGATCAAAGGAGAGGGGAGGACGTGGGCTTTTTTCTGCTGCAGCAAAGATTGGTCCATTAAGATAGAGATTCACTTGGAATCTTAGTAATAATCCTAACTCTTTTCTTAACAGAAGCCTGATTGCTAAATATGGTGATAAATTCTGGTTTATGGAATCAAGGAAAAATGCATCTCCGGCTTATAAGATAATTATGGATGGAGCTTTTTTTATTCGGAATATTGTGAAATGGAAAGTATCAACTGGTTCTTCCATTAATGTATTAAAAGATGCTTGGATCCTTGATAGAAAATTGGATATATGGCCAACATTTATTGTTGATTTTGAGGATGATTCAAAATCACTGGATTATTTTATCTCGGCTGGAGTATGGAATATTGATAGTTTAAAGCAATATTTTGGAAAGGAACTTGTTAATCTAATCACTCAAGAGCAGATTTACCCTGAGCTATTACAGGATCGGTTAGAACTTATATCCAAATTTTCTGGTAGATCAATAACGGCTTTAGCATCTGAGGCGTTGAATGAAGATCCTATGGTTGATGATTCATGGAAATGGATAAAAAAGCTGAAGCTAAACTCTCGGGTGGAGCTATTCTTTTGGAGGTCATGTAATAATGCAATTCCAACAAACTTATTTTTATACTAAAGAAGATTATTTCATAATAATTCTTGTCCTAGAGGGTGTAAAGCCGTGGAAAGTATTGATCATGTTGCAGCAAATTGCCTAAAGGTCAATCAGACTATTGAGGTTTTGAATGCATGGGGTTTTTTGGTTCCTTCTTTTTTCTCACTGGAATATTGCAAGGTTGAGTTAAAGAGGTTAGCCGACCTTGCTCCTTTTGTTGCTAACATGTATTGCACTTTACTTTATTTCTCTTGGAGAAGTAGAAATAAGGTAAAACATGGAGGGGTTGAAGATAGTCCTTTTATAGCTTCAAATATGGTTAGCTTTGTAGCATCTTCTTTTCAATATAATCTTATATCGAATCACTGGGGTGTTAATCAGCTTTCTAAGCTGTCTTGTAAAATTTGGCACCCTCCTCCTGATTGGATTAAAGTGAATATAAATGCTACTCTGTTAAGTAATAATAAGGCTGGTATTAGTGGAGTCTTTAGAGACATTTATGGCAAATTTTTGTTGGCTTTTGGTTTTCAATGCTTACACTGGGATCTATGATGCACGGACACGGACACGGCGGCACGGACACGACACGAAATGAACACGGGACACGGCTTTTTTTGAAAATATAGGACACGGGTACGGCGCGGACAAGGCAATACATTTTGTTATATAGTATATATATATTAATGTAATATCATATTAAAAATGACAAACAATAATAAGTGAATGACATGATAACTTGTCTAGCTTATAATATAAAATATTTAGTATAAAATATCTAGCACAACCACAAAAATATAATCAAATAATCACTTACTACAACATCAGGCATTCAAGCATCAACTACTAGGATTAGCTTTAGAGGTTTGTTTTTGGCCTTCAATATCATCATCATTGAATATCACTACTTTCAACTCTGGTTCAACAAGAGAAAGATTTGTAATTGTGCAAAAAGAGAGGAGATGAAAATACCTTCACTGTCAAAGAGAAATGAAAATGAGAATATTCGATGAATGGGTATTAAATGCAGACGTTGATTTGATGTTGTGGATATGAAATAAGAAATTTAGTTTAAATCTTGCCAAATATAAGAAATTATATTTAAAAAAAAATATAAAATATTTAAGATACGCGTATCGGACACGCGTGAACAATTTGTTTTTTAATATTTCTTTAATCGGACACGTTTTCAGTTTCGGCGTGTCCGACACGTGTCGGACGAGTGTCGTGTCGGACACGGTGTCGGACACTGCACGCCTCTTTGAGGAGAAGTGTCGGTGCATCATAGACTGGGATATTGTGCAACTAAAACTTCATGCTATTACTTCTTTAAAGATGACCGTACAAAGTTGGATGTTAGAGGCTAAAGGCTTAATCATTGAAGGAGACAATTACAATATTATCAAAATTAGCTGATTTCTGTGCTAACTTAGCTAGTTCTTATGATTTTCTTTGGCTTGATATTTGCGATAATAAGGTTCCTCCCGATTTTATTGCTTTGTTAAAGGAGGAATGTAATAGTAATACTATCACATAGTACTTTGTATTAGGTTCATCTTTTATTTAATTGCAATTAGCATTTTCTCAAAAAAAAAAGTCATAAAAAATGTGCCAATTGATAATAGTAGGGTGATGCAGATCATATCGTTAGCTTTAGGGATAAGAGTTTCTACGTTCGACCTAAATAACACAAGCATTCAAGACTAATATGCTCCCTAAAGACTAGTAAAGGTTCATAGATATATTCCTAAGGGCAAAGTTTACCATAGTCCAGTTATAGTTAATAATTGTGGAGATATCATGAGGTTTAGTGCCAGTGGTAGAAAAGTAAAGGTATTCATGAAAATCCTGATAGACTAGATCTACAAGTCGCCTATAAACATAGAATTGAAGAGATGTACGTTCAACATTTATTTTTATAATTGCAAAAAATTCAAATAATAGCTCATTATTAAAAGGGAAGGCAAGTGCAAGAAGAAACTAAAGTGTACTCCCTATGAAAAATTCGAGTACCTGATATTGAAGATTTTCTTGATTAAGGGTCTTAAAAGTAGTGATCGTGGCGGCCCAAGGTTTAAAATTGCGCAATTAGGTATTGAGGCATTTTTCTTTTGTGAGGCGAGGCGTAAGCCTCAAGACGTTTTGAGGCATAAGCCTCAAAATTCAAAAATTACATAAAATGAAAATAAAGGTTAAAAGTGATTTTTTATATAAGTCTCAAATAATATATTAAAGAATAACATATTAACTTTCTATTGAACTATGAAGTAACAAATTGACATACATATGAAACAAAAATTGCACAAGACGCAAAATGATAAGTGAAAAATTGCGTGAAATTGAATTGAAATCCAAATATTACAAGAATAAAACAACATGAAATATATGAATCATGTAAAAGTATCTTATAACATTAAGTTCATTTTCAAATTCCTTCTTTCTTAGTTTCCTACTCATCCACATTCAATTCTTAAAAAAAGCTTACATAATTGGCAACAACTCAAAAATCATCTGCACTGTCATCAATGAGGGATCTTTATTTGAGTTGTCGTCATAACATAATGATTTCTCCCCTATTTCATCCTATGGAGTTCAATGCCTCTCAATTTATTTTTTCTTCATTTATTTCAATCATTCTTTTCTTTCATAAATATTTGTCATCAATATAAAGATGAGAATAATACTCCTAAATTTTTAGAGGAGGTGGTGTTGGTGTGCGGCTTTCAAATGATTCCCGGCAGTGGCTACGATGGTGGTGGCTACGGCAAAGGAGGTGGGCAAGAGGTCGAGGCTGTTGAGAGGAAGTTGCTGTGGCTTGGGGGTGCATGATGGCGTGATTTGTTTGGAGCTTTAGTTTATGATTTAGGTAAATTTATATATATATATATATATGTTGAGGCGTACGCCTCACACTAGTAAGGCGAGGCGGGCCTCAACCAAATTGAGGCGTAAGTCTCATAAAAAAAGCTCAAGGTGTAAGCCTCAAGGCGTTTTTCACTGGAATTACGCTGAGGAGGGCCACAAGGCGAGCCTCATATTGTGCAATTTTAAACAATGTGGCGGCCCCATATCTCTAGTAAGTAGCGGCATCCTCTTCAGATTGAAAGCGATCATCTATCTAAGGTCGAGAGGGACCTTCTAAGAGAAGTCTTCCTCGCTTGTCGTCCATCGGGAATGCTCGGGACAAGAAAGTATAAGGATAAAAGACTGGAAAAGAGGAAGGTGTGCTTCAATATGAAATATTGTCTTCAATTTATAGGCTATATTTGATTGTACAGTATAAACAGTAGAGTATAAATCCCGTATGAATTAGTGTAAAGATGGTCAAATCGTCCAATACGAATGAGGATCATACAGTGCGATTGGGAATCCTACAGTGTGATTGGGGATCATATAGTATGATCTTTTTTTCGTTCGTCCTGAGGGGTATTTTATAGATCGTTGACTGAATGGATCGTCAAGTACAAACAGGTGTTCATACAATACGATGTGCAATAAAGATCGTATTGATTGAATTAACTTCATCCCAACGATTTGAGAGCCACATCATTTATACAGTGCGAATTACAATAATTTGTTTGATTTGAACTATTGGATTCCTATGAAGGGTAGATATGTACGAATCAACATGTATCATACAATATGATGTAAAGAGAATTTTTAGGGTATGGTGTAATGATCAGAAACAATTATACAAATATAAGTACAAGTACACACAAAAACTTAGACACAAATCATAAAAATACAATGAAAACAAGCAATAAATCAAAAATAACATAAGGCACAAATATAAAACATAAAACAAGCATGCATGCAAACAAACACCAAAATGCATAAACATACAACAAAATGACACAAACACAAACTAACATAAAGACACAATATATATGACATCCATTAACCCCAAGTTCCTAAGCACTTATATCAATAACTCTCAATCTAGTCCTAAGTGCACTAAACCTGACATAAATTAGGGGTTTGGTGAAAATGTTAGCTAACTGCTTTAATTAAGTCTCTCCTAGAATATTTACCTATCTACCCTTCTTCCCTTGGCTTGGACGAATTCTTCATGGTGGAAGTGGATTAGGAAACTTCCTAATGCATGTGGCCGCCAATATTTATTTCCTTATAAGTTAAATTGTTTATTTAAATAAATTGATATACTTTCCACCTCATCAATCCTTGAGATCTCTTCTTATTGGTAATTGAAATTCCACTCCCTTGATTCATACTTGGCCAAATTTTGCTTCCTTTAGTCATGCTTGGCCAAATTTTTCTCCTATAATTCTTGTTTGGCCGAATTTTGCTCCCTTGATTCATACTTGGTCAAAATTCTGTGGGGTCCACTTGGTCCCCTAATTAATTCAAATTAAACCCTGATTTAATTTGAATTATTGTCTAATTAATTTTCTCTCAAATTCTTTTGAATGCATTAAATTAAAGTAATTTTATTTCAGCCTTATTCCTTAACGGTGGAAAAAAAATTCATGATCTCTCCTCCTCTTGGCAAATTACTTTCATCTTCTCTTTGAGGACACCAAAAGCTAGTCACTTCTTCTACTCTTAGATTTCCGACAACCTAAAGATCATATTTTTCATTTTTTTCATTTTTTTTAGGATTAAATAACATTTCTTAGAGATTAGTTGAAGAAAATTATTTGAAATTATTGTAGTTTACTTGATTCAAGAGCTTTAGTATTCTTGCATGAAGTTAATTATCAATAGATCAACTCCTGAAACGACTTTATATTTTATTTGGTTTTCTTGTGATCTCTCATCTAATATATTTCTCTCATATAAAAATCCAAAATATCTTTCATAATCATAAATTGTGCTAATAACTAATTTTGATTTTTCAAGTGCTAATTTTTGCAACTAGTTTTCATCACTTTCGTATTTTCATATTAAATCTTTATGTATGATTTCTTTGCTTTAGAATTCTCATCATATTAATATTTTAAATCATATTTTTTTAGATTTAAAAATAATAAAAAAGATTATTTTTGTGGTTGATTTGATAAAAACTATATTACTTAATTTACACCCTATTTGTCACCTTATTTTGATTTGCCTGGTGAAACTTTTAGTGCTTTAATTCTTGTAATTGAAAATTAATATTTTTATCCTTTGATTTACTGTAATTATAATTCATATTTATTTTCATAAGAATTAAAATCAAAATATTTTTATTATAGACATCTTTCCAACATAATTCATATTGAACTTGTTGTGAAACATTATTTATAACTTTTGATTTGATCACCTTTGGACAAACTTGAATATTATTATATCTGATATTTATGGTGATTATTATCATATTGTTCCAGATTTTAAAAAATTATAAAAATAAATCACTTTGCTTACAATTTTAAGTGAGACTAATTGCCTTTGATTTGTGTTTTTCAATTATCATTTGAGTTAATTTGAGTAGAACTTATGGAAAACTTTGAAGTGATTAGTTATTATCTTCATTACATTGTTATCATATTAAGCTCTAGCAAAACTTATTTTACAAACAGCACTCTTTCATAAGTATTACTATCACATATTTACCTAATATAGCTAGTCTTTTAAAAATTACATTATAGCTTTTTTGCTTGTATTTTTACTTTGCAAAATCATAGAGAAATATTTGCATATCACAATTGCACTCTCATATACATAAAATCAATGAGCAAACATATTAATTTAGTGGTGATTAATCTTTATTTTGTGTGGGGATTGTGAGAGATATATATTATATTCCTTATGAGAGCTATATATATTATATTCCTTATGAGAGCTACATTGTATGCATTGTTTAAAATTGCGCAATATAAGGCTCGCCTTGAGGCCCTCCTTAGCACAATTTCAGTAAAAAAACAGCTCAAGGCTTATTCCTCAATTGGTTTTTATAAATCTTACGCCTCATCTTGGATGAGGTCCGCCTTGAGGCGCGTCTCGCCTCGCTGACATGAGGCATGCGCCTCACTCTATTTATATATTTTTTTTATTTAAAACTTGCCTAAATCCTATACAAAAGCCCCAAAAACAATCATGCCTTCTTGTAGCCCAAAGCCGCAGCAACTTCCTCTCAACCACCTTCACTATAGCCACCACCGTCATAGCTAGCGCAGGGGATCACAAGAAAACTGCACGTCACCACCATCTCTTCTTAAAATTTTGAGGTATTATCTTTATGTTGATGACAAACATTTATAAAAGATGAAGATAATTGAAATAAATGAACAAGCGGATTGAGAGGTATTGGATCCTACAAGATGAAATAGGGAAGATACCAATTTATTATGATAGTGACTCAAATAAAAATTCCCTTAGTAATAATAATACAGATGATTTGAGTTGTAGCCAATTATTTCAACTTTCTTTAGGATTTAAACGTATATGAGTATGCAACTAAAAAAGAAAAAATTTAGAGCTGAACTTGATGTTATATGATACTTTAATACAATTCATATATTTTATGTTGTTTTGATCATGTAATATTTGAATTTCAATTCTATTTCACATAATTTATCACTTAGCACTTTATATCTTATATATTTTTTGGTTTCATATATATGTAAATTTGTTACTTCATAATTTAATAGAAAGTTAATATGTCATCCTTTAACATATTATTTGGATATTCTATAAAAAATCAATTACAACTTTTATTTTGACTTTACGCAATTTTTAAGCCTCAAAATGCCTTGAGGCTTAAGCCTCGCCTCACGAACGAAAAACGCCTTAATACCCAATTATGCAATTCTAAACCTTAATTGTATGAAGTTGTGACTTAACTTGATTTTCTTGATTTTTTATTATAAACCTTGTTGTGAGGTTCTCACCATCGTGTGAGGTGGTATCTTCCTAGTGTTAAAAAGATATGATTGTTGAAACATATTTTGATTGTTAATTGAATCATAGTCTGGGATTGGACTAGACGAGGACGTAGGATACTAGGGGCCAAACCACATAAAAATCCTTGTATGTTCTTTTCTCTTGTGCACTCTCTCTTGCGATTTATTTTATAGAATAGCTGTCTCACTCACATCACTAAGTTTTATACAAGATAAAATTAAATAATTTTTAAAGCGCCGCTCTTTTTATACACAAACCAATTCACATCCCCCCCACCCCCTCTTGGGTTGTCACAGCTTTCCTCAGTGAAGTCATATGTCAATGTGTTAGGGTGAGAGTGTTGAGTAGGATTTTTAGTAATGCAAATTGCACTCAAGTTATCACACATGAACATGATGGTTTCTACCAACAATCCAAAATCAAGAAGTTGATTCAACTAAATGACTTGGGCAACACAAATTCCTGCAACTATATATTCAGCTTTTGTATTGAAAAGAGCTCTAGAATTTGGCATTTTAATAGACCAGAAAATTAGAGTTGTCATATGAATTAGTTCTTGAGGTGCTTTTCGTACCAACCTTACATCTAATAAAATATGAATCTAAGTATCCAACTAGGCCAAATATCAAGCTATTCCTGGATAAAATATACATAAGTTATAAGTGCCTATAAGATAACTTAAGATTCTTTTGTTGGTGGTCAAGTGAGATCCTTAGGGCCACCCTAAAATCTAGCACTTAGATAAACACTACACATAATATCAGGCTTATTAACAATCAAGTAAAATAAGGAACCTATTATCTCTCTAAATTTCTTCTGATCAACTGATTTATTGTCCAGATCCTCATCTAGTTTGATGCTCGGACTCATCCATATATACATACATTATAACCTTCCATGTTATTTTTTTTTAAATCTCCTTGATATATTTTGGTTTGACTCAAGAAGGTTCCATCCTCCCTTTGCTTCACATTAAATCAAAGAAAATAGATCAAATCACCCATCATACTCATCTCAAATTTTTTACTCATAGTAAAAGAAAACTTTTTGCATAAATCATCATTAATAGATCCAAAAAGAATATCATCAACATCTATCAGAACTATGAGTATATCCTCATTAACTTTCATCAATGGGCTAATTAATGTCATTATATCAGCATCCCACTAATAAAAAATGTCAATAATCATCCATTACACCGGTTGAACCCAAACACATTGTTAACAACAGAGCTGATTATTGGCGCAAATAGCATCATGTTGCTCCTCTCCTCTAGCAATGACAAAGTTGATCCTTAAGTAAACCACAAGAGAAGAGCCAATGGGAATGAGAATAGTGATTAGAGGAGAAGTCGCCACAAATAAAAAGAGTTAAATCCCCCCTCCCTCAAGGCCTATTTGGATGCAGGATTTAGGCTGGATTTGAGCTAAATCCTACCAAACACAAAACAAAAAAAATGCAAAGTTAAATCTCAAAGTAAGTCTAAGCTCCACTCCACTGTGTTTTCAACATTTTTATCCTAAATCCCAAATTTAGTAAATCTTTTTTTTTTTGGCAGATATACGGATTTAGTCAAATAAGCATATGAAAGGGGAGAAATATTGTTATCTTTGCAGCGAGCTCCCATCACGACTTCCAATCCAGCGAGAACGACGACGTTGTCGAAGGAGGTGGAGAAGATTCAATAAGCAACTCTTTCAAAACTCTACTTCACGCAAAGCAAAACAGTAATGAAGAAATGGAGAAGAGGAAAGGCAAACCCTCACCAGGACATGGCAAAGATGAAACACTTATATGATTAATTAGATAATTAGTGATATAAAGATTAATTAAATAATTAGTTAGTAATAGAGTATTTAACTAATTAATTAAATAATTATAAGTACAATTAGTAATTAAAATATTATTAAAATAATCCTTAAAATAATAAAAAAAATTAGTAGTATAAATAGTAATTAAATGATTAGTTATTTCAAATAATAATTCAATAATTAATTAGATAATTACCATTGTAATTAGTATTGAAATACCTATTTAAATAACACATAAATAAGTAATTAGATATAAGTATTGCAATTAGTAGTTAAATCATTAGATAAGTTATTAGATAATTAAGTTGGCTTCTAACTATATTATTCATAGTTATAATTTATTAAAATTAATTAAAATTAAACCAATAAATAACTTATATTTAAAACACAAAAGTCATATAAGTTAACCGCCTTAAATCCTGAATAGCATTGTCAAATAGTCTCACAACATTTATCAGGTTTAAAATTCTTCTTGCCAAACAATTTTCAAAATTTAACACCCTGAGGATATAGGGCATGTTTAGTTAGTTATAAACTGAATGCAGTGTAAATTAAATACTTTGAGATTGTTTGGTTGATTGTAAAGTGAATGTGAGGGAACTATTTTTTCTGTTTGGTTGTTTAATGCTGAGTAAAGTAAAATCAATGCATTCTGAATATTTAAAGATCGTTTGGTAGTGTCTACATATTAAAATAAAATATTCTAATTTGATTAAATATTTTGAGTCCAGGTTAATAATTATACTTTCATGAGATTTTGAAAAATTTTATATTCAATAAAATACTTTGCTATATGAATTATCATGACTCTGCAAATTTCAGCAGACTAGCAACATATCAATTAAAAAAACATTACTAGAATCAATCTATACCAATTCTTTCAATTCAATGAAGCTCAATAGAGTTTAATTAAAAGCTACACCAAAAGATCCCAAAATATCAGTAATATCAAACCAAAGTCTCAACACTCAACAGATTTTATAAAAACTATATCAATATTATTGGCATTCAAAAGATGTATTCTTTATTAATTCTCCTTGTATATGGCATCATCAACCACCTAAGCTCTCATGGCTAAAATATCTATAATAATAAAACAATAATCATACTGACGAAATTGTTAAAAAATGAAATTCAATATAAAGTGCAAAAGCCACAACATACCAATTTCTTTCTTCTGATGCAAATGAATCATTTGTTTAATTCCTTTCGTACCGATCAAGCTTTGCCTCTCTAGGTTTAGAGAAGAAAGAATGACTCATTTTTGTGTTCTTGGATTAGTTATCATATATAGTATCAATCTCTTCCTCCAAAAATCTTGAAATGCTAGATAACTCAATCATGAGCTCACTAAACATTTTTTTTCTAAGAAACTCTTGTTATTTGAGTTGCATTAGCAACTTGAGCTGCATTGTTAGTCATCATTGCAATATATTTGATATATCATAAAAATATTATCTTGATCAGGCACGAATCTCGAGGCAATATCAAGTCGGAAACTTCAAAAAATAAATTCGGGATCACCTGAACTCCAATTTCAATGAACTTACAGTCAAACTGAGTGTCTTAGAAATACAAACTCAACGACACCAAAATCGACTCAATCTGAGCCCAAATGAGTCCAAATCAAGCACTCGAAGCACTATTGGAAAATTCAAACCACAATTTGAATTACCAAATGGTTTCCAAATATGACGTTCTTATAGTCGAATCGAGCGACCCAACGAGACGAATCCAACGAGCACAAGATTGCCGAATTCCGACATCAATTAGACCTTCAAATGTCTTACAAACGGTACACAATCAAGGGATTCAATATCGACCGTCCATCTGACCACTACCTATTTACCTCTGATCTCTCACCTATTTACAAGCCATGCCACTGCATAATATATATAAATAGACCCCTCATTTCTCATGAGAGGGGACCGAAGCAAGAAAAGAAGAAGATTAGGAGGAAAGAAACTCCTCGACCACCGCTGCCAGAATTCTGCTCGGCTTCCGAACGATGTCGGAATTCTGCCTGACTTCGAAACGAAGCCGGAATTCTGCACGACTTCCGAATGACGCAGGAATCCTGCTCGACTTCTGAACGACGCCGGAATTCTGCTCAACTTCCGAACAACGCAGGAATTCCGCTCGACTTCCAAACGACGCCGGAATTCAGCTCGATCTCTAAGTGACGTCGAAACTCTGTCTGACGTTGTAATCGGATTTCAATCCGGAAGTGAAGCATTGTAATTTGATCGTCCTAAATTTTAAGGATGAGTCGGCCTCTTGTACCTCAAACAAACACTAGTTGAATTATTTTAACTGGGCGTGGCCCTTTGGTTTTTTCCCTTTCCAGGATTTTCCACGTAAAAATCTTAGTGTTATTATTTCTCCTATGTTTGTGTGTTAGATATCCGTACAACGTTGAGACGAAAATTTTCTAACTCTATCACCGAGTATATGCTAGTCCACAACAGTTTGGCGCTATCTGTGGGAATCATTATCCCACAACTTCAAGTATTACTACAATGGTCAACAGGCGTAGTAGTCGTATCATTGGAGCTTCTCGCTCCAACTCCTACCAATTCAAAAATCAGTCTATGAATCATAGACACCCGATATCTGCCTCTTTCTACCCTGGGGGAAAAATGTCGTTGGAGAAGGAACCTCGAGACCTTCCTTATAAGAGAGAATCAGAAAAATAGAAGAATCTCATAACGAGATCTTTCAACTCCTACGAGAGACTCGGCAGCCAGCATTACCATAGCGGGAGGAGGTTCTTCTCGCTCGAGCTCCACCACTGGCCGAAGATGTTCAACTCAAACATCTTCAAGTGGAGATTCATTTTCCTCCGCCAAGAAGACATCCGCAGTCACGCCAGGATAACGAACTTGCCGATACAGCAAGTTCTACCCATCCTTCTCCCACAACATGGCAACCTCGCATTCCTCCAAATCTCCTAGAAGACTTAGTCCAACCACACATTGTTGAGCTCCCTCGCAATGCCCTGCGTCATGAACGTCGAAAATTGGTACGGTAAGAGTTCCCTAGAGGAGATGTGAGGCAAACTCTTCGACAGCAGAACTTCCAGGAGTCATCACCTTTAATTGAAGTCATTCTTCAGCACCCCATTCCGGTTGGCTTCAAACTACCAAGCACCGAGTCCAACAACGGGACGTCCGACCCGTACGAGCATATCGACCACTACAGAACCATCATGCATATTTAGCAAGCCTCGGACGCACTCCTTTACCAGGTTTTTCCTGCCACCCTTAAAGTACAGGCTCGAACGTGGTTCTATTCGCTTCCGTTCAGAACTATCCCTTCATTCGTCAAATTGGCCAAAGTATTTGTCGAATAGTTTGTAGCCAATTGAAGAATTGCTAAGGATTCTTCCCACCTCTCCGGGATCTGTCAAAATGAGGGGGAATCATTGAAGGAGTATTTTCAATGGTTTTTTACTGAGGCTAGACAGATTCCAGGAGTAGACCCTAAATTGCTCAGAGGGTTCTTTCTTAGAGGCCTTCGTCTTGGTCCCTTCTATTCAGCACTCATGCGCGACACTGTTCATTCATATGTCAATTGATCCATCAGGTGGAGGCACAAATTTTTGTAGATGAAGCTATAAACGCTCATAAAAAGCAGTTTGAGCAATCAAATGGGAAGCGCAAAGGTGCACCTGAGATGGATAATTCATCCTCACAACGGAAGAAGCAGGGGAAGAATAATCTACCTCCTAGGCCTACATTGAGGCGATGTAAACCTCGACAGGATAAGGAATATACCTCACTCAACACATCTTAAGCAAATGTATTAATGGCTGTTCGAGATCAAGATAATGTGAAATGGCCGTATCCTTTGAAACCGAACATAGAAAATCAAGATCAGTACTGTCACTTTCATCGTAGTCGTGGTCACACTACCGAAGCCTGTAGGAAACTCAAGGAGGAGATTGAAAGACTTATCCGCCAAGGTTATCTTCGACAGTTTATTCGAGATCCACCTACCCAAGAGGAAGCTCGTCCCGCTGGGGGGCAAAATTAACAATAGAGACAACCAATGAATAATCAAACAGTAGTTGGTGAAATTGAGACAATCGTAGGAGATCCTATACTATCTGATTAAGCCTCTTTTTGGTTGTAGATGAAAACCCAATGCCAAAGAAAGCTTGTATAGATCATTTTATCACATTTGAAGACTCTGATATGGAGGGAGTAAAAACTCATCATCAAGATCCGCTTGTTATTAATGCGGGGATAGGTGACCCGTGCTACAACGTCAAAAGAATTCTTGTGGACAATGGAAGCTCCGTAAATGTCCTATTATACTCCACTTTTCTCAATATGGGTCTCTCAAGAGAAAAGCTTCAGCCTGCTGCAGGTCCTTTGTATGGATTTGACAATCGACATGTACGAGCAAAGGGATAATCAGTCTCCCAATTGTACTTGGACAATTTCCTCAACAAACTACACACTTCATTCAGTTCATTGTTGTAAAGTCAGAATCGGCTTACAACACTGTCTTTGGGAGGTCATTCCAATCAATTTTTTGGATCGTCACCTCTATCCCTCACCTTAAGATGAATTTCCTTACCCAGGCAGGAGTCAGCGTAATACGTGGAGATCAACAAATAGCACAAACCTGCTATCTTAGGCAGGTTAAACCATGTCCAATAATTATCCTGAGCATCAAAGACTTTGATCCCCGAAGTGAGGATATCCCCAGAGAGCTTTCCCTGTAGAAGACCTCACTACTATATCTATATTTGAAAAACATCCTTCAAAGACTGTGCGGATTGGATCACTTTTCTCAAACAACAAGAAGAAGAAATTCATAAATTTTCTTATTTGAATATCAGGATGTTTTTGCCTAGAGTCTGGCAGATATGCCTGGAATCAACCCCGAAGTGATAGTGCATTCCCTCAAAGTCAATCTGATGTACAAACCGATTATCCAAAAGAAACAAAATTTTACAACAGATCGTCAGAAAGCAATCGAGCAAGAAGAAAAACGGGGGAGAAAGGAGGAAAAAAATCTCCAACTTCTATACAAGAGGGGCACTAAGTAGGGAAATTCACCTATTAAAAAACAGCGGAATGCCTCAACTGTTAGAAAGCCAGAAGGAGAAGAGGAGAAGGTGTAAGTTTCCCCCTAGCCCTGGGTGGCTGTTTATAGTGTTTTTGGGAAGAGGGAAAGATTCAAGATTTTTCTGAATTTTTTTAAATTTTTTCAAAAAATTTCGGGATTTTATGAAATTTTTTGGAATTTTTTATGAGTTAAAAAAGAAAAAAAAATTAAAAATCCGGCCGGCAGTTTCCAAACCACCAGCTGTGAACCACCGTGCGGCAGCCAAACAGCTCGCGCACCGCGCGGCCTAGGGCTGGTCGGCCGTGTTAAGGGCGGGCCAGGTGCGGGCGCGTGCAGCGTGCGGGCCGAGCGGGCCACGGGTAAGCCCAGGCAGGCGGGCAAGGCAGGCCCCAGGTGGGCCGCGGCATGGGCCAGCAGACTCGGCTGCCCATCGATTATGGGTCCAATTTTCGCCCCGAAAAGGCCAAATTGGACGTTTTTGAGGTCCCTTGGACCATTTTTCGACATTCCGGACTCAATTTTGGCACTTTTAAAACCATTTAAGGCTCCTACACGCAAGATCGGATTTCAAATCACATGAAAAATTCTTCAAAGTTTGTGATGCGTATTTTCAGACTCCTGGAGCTTCGACATCCAAAAATAGGGGGCAACTGATATATCATCAAAAAATTATCTTGATTAGGCACGAATCTCGAGGCAAAATCTAGTTGGAAACTTCAAAAATTACGGGATCACCTGAACTTTGATTTCAGCGAACTTAGAGTCAAACTAAGCGTCTCGAAAATACGAACTCAACAACACCAAAATTGACTCAAATTGAGCCCAAATGAGTCCAAATCAAGCACCCGACGCACTATCAAAAAGTTCAAACCACAATTTGAGTTACCAAACGATTTCCAAATATGACGTTCTTATAGTCAAATCGAGCGGCCCGACGAGACAAATCCAACGAGCCCAAGATCACCGAATTCTGACATCATTAAGACCTCAAATATCTTACGAACGGTACATGATCAAGGGATTCAATATCGACCCACCATCCGACCACTCCCTATTTACCCCTGATATCTCACTTATTTACAAGGCATGCCCCTCCAGAATATCAATAAATAGACCCCTAATTTCTCATGAGAGGGGAGCTAAGAAAGAAGAGAAGAAGGAGAAGAGAAGAGAAGAAGATTAGGAGGGAATAAACTCCTCGACCACCGTCGTCGGAATTCTGCTCGGCTTCCGAACGACATCAGAATTCTGCTCGGCTTCCGAACGACATCGGAATTCTGCCTGACTTCCGAATGACGCCGGAATCCTACTCGACTTCCGAACAACGCCGGAATTCTGCTCAACTTCTGAATAACGCCGGAATTCCGCTCGACTTCCGAACGATGCTGGAATTCAGCTCGATCTCCAAGTGACGCCGAAACTCTGCCCGACGTTGTAATCGGATTTCAATCCGGAAGTGAAGCATTGTAATTTGATCGTCCTAAATTTTAAGGACGACTCAGCCTTTTGTACTTCAAACAAACACTAGTGAAATTATTTCAATTGGGCGTGGCCCCATGGTTTTTTCCCTTTCCAGGATTTTTCACATAAAAATCTTAGTGTTATTATTTCTCCTCTGTTTGTGTGTTAGATATCCATACAACGCTGAGACGGAAATTTTCTAACTCTATCATCGCGTATATTCTAGTCCGCAATAATAATCATGAAGACTATGAACATTGTTACAAATCAGAGGTTTGAGAGGAAAAATTTAAACTTTATTATTCAATCTACTCCCTATTTATAGATCTATACAAGGTGTATTGATAAGGAAACAAATAACTCTAAATAATTGTAGAATAATGAGTAATACAATCAATCATAAACCAATAATTTAACTATGGAACGAATTAATATGATCCAGGCGGTCTTCCCATGGATTATTGTTCATAGCAGTGGGATCCTTTTTAGAACGTAAGGCTGAGATTTAACACTCCCCCTCAAGCTGGAGAATAGGGATTTATTATTCCCAGCTTGTCAATCATTCTGATAAAGGCAGAGTTGTCCAATCCTTTGGTAAGGATGTCTGCAAGTTGATCCTTCGATGACACATAATCGATACATACTAGACCACTGTCTAGTTTTTCTTTGATAAAATGTTTGTCCACTTCTATGTGTTTGGTCATGTCATACTGTACTGGATTGTGGGCTATACTTAATGCTGATTTGTTGTCACAATGTATCTTCATGGGGTCATCCAACTTGAGATTTAAATCTTCCAGAATTATTTTGATTCATAATAACTCACGTATTCCTAAGGCCATAGATCTATATTCTGCTTCCGCACTAGATCTTGCCACCACATTTTGTTTCTTGCTTCTCCATGTAACTAGGTTCTCTCCAAGAAATGCGCAGAATCCAGAAGTAGATCTTCTATCTACTGGTGATTTCGCATAGTCAGCATCCGTGTATACTTCTAGGGTTATTCCACGATCTCTCTTAAAGAGGATCCCTTTTCCTGGGTTTCCTTTAAGGTAGTGCAATATCTTGTCCACTGTTTGCATGTGAACCTATTTTGGATTCTACATAAACTGACTAACCGTACTTACAGTAAATGCTATATCGGGTCTAGTATGGGAAAGATAGATCAGTTTCCCTATAAGTCTTTGGTAGGCTCCTTTATCAACTTCTAGATCTTCTCTAGCTTCCCCAAGTTTGAGATTAGGTTCTACTAGTGTCGGTGCTGGTTTACAAGCTAGTTTACCTGTTTCTTTAAGAAGATCTTAAATGTATTTTTTGTTGTGAGATGAAGATTCCTTTACTGAAGTGAGCTACTTCAATTCTAAGAAAGTATTTTAGTCAACCAAGTTCTTTGATGTCAAATTCCTTAGTAAGACTTTTCCTCAACCTACTTTTCTCCTCTTCGTTATTTCCATTTAAGATAATATCGTCCACATATACTAATAAAATTGTGACTCCCCCTGATTCTGAGTGTTTAAAAAATAATGTATGATCCCCTTAACTTTGTTTATACCCATTAAGAAGCATGAATTTTGATAATCTTCCAAACCAGACCCTTGGTGATTGTTTGAGCCCATATAAAGCCTTTTTAATCTGCACACCTTGTTACCTTCATATTTTTTCTTAAACCCTGGTGATATTTTCATAAATATCTCTTCCTCCAAATCCCCAAGTAGAAATGCATTTTTCACATACAATTGTTCCAGATGCCAGTTGTACTTGGCTGCTAGTGAAAGTAGTATTCTAACGGTGTTCATCTTGGCTACAGGTGCAAAGATTTCTTGATAGTCAATGCCATATCTTTGAGTGTACCATTTTGCCACTACTCTTGTCTTATATCTTTCTAGTGTGCCATCAGCTTTGTACTTTACGGAGAATACCCATTTGCATCCAACTGGTTTTTTTCCTGTCGATAAATTGGTGATCTCCCATGTATTGTTCTTCTCTAGAGCCTGCATTTCATTTATCATGGCATTTTTTCAATTTTTATCAAATAAGGCCTCAGAAATATCTTTAGGAATCTGGATATCTTCTAGTATAACCAAGAAATTTTTGTGTGAGGATGAGAAGTTGTTGAAGGATATAGAGTTGGTTATAGGGTATAAGGGAGGTGGTGAGCTTACCTTATTTCCAGGAGATAGTTCAAATTCTTGGATCTTCTTCGGAGTATAACCTGAACTTGAACGCCTGGAGTATACATTTCCAAATCTAATGATAGCTTTGTCTTTTATTTCTCTATCCTGGTTTCAGGTGGATTGGTTTGAGATGGAGGATGTGTTAGTTCATGTTCCTCATCTTCCTCAAGTTCAACCTCCCCCTAAAGATGAGGCTTGAAAAATAGGAATTTTGTTCATCAAAGGTAACGTCAACTGAGACATGGGTTTTTCTTGTAGCAGAGTGATAACACTTGTAACCTTTTTGGGTAGCTGAATAGCCAATAAAGATGCATTTGAGTGCTCTTGGATCTAATTTTCCTCTATTTTGGCTGTGAATATGAACGTAGGCGGTGCAACCAAAGATTTTTGGTGTAAGGTTATGAGGGGTTCAAAATTTGGGGTAAAATGAGGACAAAATTTTCATTGGAGTTTTGAGCCCAAGGGCTATTGAAGGTAGTCAGTTTATGAGATAAGTTGCAATTAGGAGAGCTTCCCCCCAATAGGATTTGGGTATATTGTAGTGGAATAGGAAAGCTCGAGTGGAGGCTAGAAGGTGAACCATTTTTTCTTTCTGCAACACCATTTTGTTGTGGGGTGTGGACGCATGAGGACTCGTGGATGATCCCTTCATTTTGGAAGTAGGAGGAGAGGGTTTGGTTGAAATAGTCTTTTGTATTATCGGAGCGAAATCTTCTTATTTTCACCCCGAATTGATTTTGGATCATGGTATGAAAAAAGGGAAAAATAGTGCTAACATCATATTTATTTTTAGGAGATAAATCCAAGAGACTCTAGTGCAATCATCAATGAATGATACAGACCATCGAGCACCAGATATATTGGGGATTTTTTAGGGTCCCCATATATCACTGTGAATAAGGTAAAAAGGAGTGTCACATCTCTCATTTTTGTTTGGGAAGGAAGTTCTTCATAATGAAAATATTTATTTTCTAATTTCTAAAAAAGTTATGGATACATATGTTTTAGGACATCGAAAGATGGGTGTCCTAACCTGTAATGATGAAGCCAAATAGTGGATTTTTTATCAACTAGGGATAACACAGAGCAGCTATTTTTAGATTGGTTTAGTTCTTCCAATTAATACAATCCAGCTTTCACCTTAGCAAGTCAAATCTTCTTCCCCGATCTCTGGTCCTGAAATAAGCAATAGGTAGGGTTAAATAAAGCTTGACAATTATGATCATTGGTAAGTTTTTGTATTGAAATTAGGTTTGTGGATAATTGAGATACGTGAAGCACATTTTTTAAGATGAGTGAGGGAGATAATGTTATGTCTCCTTGGCCTGCTATCGTGGTAAGAGAACCATCAGCAGTGATGATTTTCTTGTTGCTTAGGCAAGGAGTATAGTTGATGAAGTGGTTAGGTGAGTGGGTCATCTGGTCTGTGGCTCCTGAGTCAATGATCCATAATTTCTTTAAATGATTTCTATAGGCACTTAAACTAATAGAAATCAGAAACTTACCTGAGAGTGCAAGTGAGGAAGATGCATTTGATTTTTCAAGTGATACCAGAAGTCGTTTCAGTTTATCAATATCTTTTTTATTGAGTTCTCCAAGGCCAAAGTGTGTTTCTGGGTTGGGCTAACTTGTAATGTTGTTAGCATGTGATGTGCCTCTTGTTTCGGTTCTTTAAATCCACTCCTTACTGGGGGGTTTTCCATGTATTTTCCAGCACGTTTCCTTTGTGTGTCTTGATTTTTTGCAATAACTACACTAAAGGGAGTTCTTATCTTTGAATTTTGAAGAATTTTTGCCCTTCTCCTTCCATGAAGATTCTTTGTTCATCACCATTGCTGAGCTCTCAACGACCTTTGGTTCTAGCATCACTCCTCGTCAGCTTTCTTCCGCGCGGATGAGAGAAATGGTTTCATTGAGTAATGGTGTCTCCTCTTTGCCGAGGATCTGGACTCTAACCTGGTCAAATTTTGTATTCAGCCTTGCAATAAAATTATAAACTCTATCTTTTTAAATAAAGTTCTTTAGGATTGCAGCATCTTCCGGACATCTGGTCTCTATGCATCTATAGTGATCAAGTTCTTGCCACAGATTTTGTAGAAGGGTGGTATACTCCGTCAACGTCTTACTCCCTTATTTTATGCTTCCAACTTTGACTTTAATTTCAAAGATTTGAGCCGCATCAAGAGCTTTGGAGAAGATCTGTCTAGCAGAATCCCATATGTCTTTTGCAGTGGAAAGGAACATAAATGTATCGCTAATTTCTGAGAGTCATGGAATTCTACAACCATGACATAATCATGGAGTCTGTTTCATCCCATGCCCCAAATTTAGGATCTCCTTTTTCTAGTCCTCCTCCAAGGAGGTGATGTATTTTTCCTTTCCCCTTCAAGTAGGTCTTCACAAATTGAGACCAGTTTAAGTAGTTCTTCTCATTTAGACGATAGGAAGGTTGCATGCTTTGAAGGTCACCTCGTCCTTGGTGCGCCATCGATTCCTCAGTTTGATCAACGCTTTGAGATGAGTTAATTTCTGACATTGGAAAGAAATTAAGGCTTCCTAGATTTTTTTTTTTTTTGTTCGATAATAAAGGTCGAAAAAATTTTTTTTTCCTTTTTTTCTTCTTTTTTTTTTCCTTCTTTTCTTTGGTTTACTAAACCAAACCAGCCGAGCCCTTTAAAAAACTCGGATCGGGACTAGGGCACGGGGTCGGGCTCCAGAGAAGTCCCATTCGGCTTCACGGTCACTCCTTGCGCTCGTTCTTGGTTGTTCGACTCGTCGACTCCGGCCTTCCTCTCGGATTGGAAGTTCCTTCAGATTGTTCGTGGCTGACGCAGGGAGCCGCTCGGTTAGGGCACACAAGGAGCCGCTCGGCTTCCTTGGTTCGCAGGAGGCTTCTCTTTCAATTGGATCGGAATGCCTTCGACGATCTTTCCTTCCTGTCGGATCGGGATGCTCGTTCATGTCGGATCGGAATGCTCGCTGGCTGCTCGACTGCGCTTCTCTCCTTTGCCGATCTTCCCTTCCTGTCGGATCGGGTTTGTTGCTTCGCACGAGGCTTCTTCGGCTCCTTCGTGGCTGTTCGACAACTTTCGTCTACGGCAATGAAGGCCTTTCTTCACGAAGTTTTTTTTTTCCTTCAACAACTCCGGTGCTCTGATACCATGTTACAAATCAGAGGTTTGAGATGAAAAACTTAAACTTTATTATGCAATCTACTCCCTATTTATAAATCTATACAAGGTGTATTGATAAGGAAACAAATAACTCTAAATAATTGCAGAATAATGAGTAATACAATCATTCCTAAATCAATAATCTAACTATGGAAGGAATTAATGTGATCCAGACGGTCTTCCCACGGATTACTGTTCATAGCCGTGGAATCCTCTTTGGAACGTGAGGCTGAGATTTAACAATCATCAACAAGCATTTTACTCTTTTTCGTTTGGATGGGCCCCTTAGAAGATGATGGCATTATTCTCTTTGTCGTTCCTACAAAGTATTCTCTAAGGTTTTGTTCAGAACAGTCAACATCTAATGATGTATCTATAGGAGTCTCCATAAAACCAATTGTCTTTTCATCGTCTAAGTTAATATGTTGAGTACCAAATGGATCTTGGCAATTTCCTGACCTAACCCAATCACCAATTGCATTGCATTCACCACAAACTTTCTCTAATTCCATACAATTCAAGAGAGAAATATTCAAATAAATTGCATCATTGAGAAAAGCCTGTAATTATTCAGATTAGCAAGCGTAAGAGATAGATTGCATGTTTGCATTTGTAAAAATTCAACTAAATTTGAAGTATTACATGGATATGCGATAGAAACTCCTCTTGACCCATCAATATAGTCTTCAGAATATCATCCCAAGACACTCCAAACTTCTTTCTTAATTTTTGGATGTGATTCCAAACACTTCTTTGATATCTAATCTGATTTTTGCATTGCTCAGTTGTAACATAAATATCAAATTTTACTTTTAATATTTGAACAGCATGCTGATATCCAGTATCTTTGAAGTCTTGCGCACTTATCATTTTAGCATCAACATACTCACACATTATCTATAATAACCCAGATATCCATTCGTGTTTTAGACTAAATAGAAAGTTTTTTCTCTTCTTAGATTTTGCATTTGATACATTAGACGGACCTTTTGACTCCATTACCCCTACAAGTAATGATTCATGTGCTAGCAAAGAAGAATATGACAAATTCAAGCAAAGAAGAAATATTTACAAAGTTATGTCTTTAATGCATTTATAAAAGTATATAAGCATATAAAAGAAAAAATATATATATATATATAGTGCATTTACAAAAGCACATCTACAAAAAGTGGCATACAACCATTAATACACGTCTTCAATGTGTTTAAATGGCAAAATTCTCCATGCGACTCCACATTGCAAAAGTTATTTGATCTCTTCTCTCCAACCATTCTCGAGAATCATATGGAATAGCTTCGTGTCTTTCTCTTACACGGTTTTTTAATCTCCAAGCATCTTCTAACAAAATTAAACTATATGCACCATCTGTAATTATCCAGCTATGCAAAATAGCTCAGACGAGTACATTAACTTGTATCTTATATATTGTTTCGAGCAATAGAGGCATAATCATCTGATGTCACAACCCTCAAATCATATGTAAGCCAACATTCAAGTACTGCTAATAGTTTCCCCATATCTTTACACTCAGTTTACTTCAAACCAAATAGCCCCTAAATAAATCTGAATTTAGAGGATTTACAAAATCCTACATCAGTTAAATCCTAACTGCATCCAAACAAGCTTAAGAAATCTGCGATTTACCACAAAACATCGACAAAAGGTATTGCACGGAATCCTAGAATTCAAGGGGAAAACACGGTTTGGCCATACTTAAGGCAAATACGGGTTAAATTCAGGTTAAATCTTGCATCTAAACCGCCAAGGTGACAACCTATCTACCGCATGATAAGAAAACAGAACAGAATAAACAAGAGCCACCCAAGACATGAGATCCAACCAAAAATAGCAGAGGCTACCTTCAGATCCAAATATCTAATGACCTAGAAAGAGCATTCTTCCAGCAGAACATGTTTCCTTGACAAAGAAAAGGAACCGATGAAAGCAATAGAAAGAAAGAATATATGTTTGCAGGAGAGGAGAGGAGGCATTAGGAAGTAATACCAATGAGGATGAGGCGCTTGTCGGGCTTGGACGCGCACTTCATGCGGCGCAGGAGCTCCGTCATCAGATCCAAAGAGGGGACATCCTCCAGACTGACGCCACTCTCTCCTCGGCTCGCCATTTCCGCAACTCACTGCCGCGGTCAATCGAACAAGAGGAATTGGACAAAGCTGACTTTTAAATGTCACTTACTTCTTCCCCCTTAATCGATCGCGCTCATCATCGGGGTCGGGACACGGACATTAGGACCGGCCAGGCACAAGAACCGTGCTCAGGTCAAACTCCTCCCAGTTTGATGTCGCGGAAAGGGTTAAAAAGTCAAATTGACTTGTGTAAATCTGATAAATCCGACCCGTCTTTCAGCCCGACCCAAGAGATAACGTTAAATTTAGTTTGGCGCTTATTATTTTAGAATTTAAGGCGCGAATCACCGCAATATATAACGCTTAGGGCCAAAATTTTCGCAGAAAAAATGCCGATGAAGATGGAGATTGATCTGGATCTGGAGGAGGATGTTAGTTTTTATGAGCAGACAATATTTTCGCAGGTCTCGGAGGAAGTCGATAACCTGGAGAATGCCGACGTCCAGGAAACAAGTGCACATGAAGCAGAACCAGTGCGACTTGATGAAAAGTTCAGCTTATCGGTAAACTTCGCCTTCTTCCAAGTTTTCTTTATAGCAATGTTGCAATCAAATTTATTTACATAGTCATTTTTTTTTATGTAATTATTTTAGGGTACAAATATTTTAGATGTTCCCTTCTTGATGTAATTATTATCAACAATGTACATAATGTTAAATTGTAATTGATTTTAAAAGAAGACTCGATGTTCCCTTCTTTTATAGTATTATTGAGCTAGGGTACAATAACTGTTAAGAGAGTTGTTATTTTGCATGTTTTACATTCTTGCAACTTGTATTATTTTGATGATTTCAATTATTATTGTTTTACATATATCTCCGAACACTATTTCTTGCTCTAGTGTGTACTAACATTTCAGGAAAATCAACTCCAAGATATTGAAGACTTGTAATCAAATTCAACAAATTTTCATAAGTTTTGATATGAGATGGAGTGATTATAATTGAGTGAAAAATCACAATATACACACTTGGGAAACTTTTTTGTGAATTGATCGTACAGGACGAACTTAGTTCGTACGGGACGAACATGTCAATTACCCCTAAGGAGAGCAATGGATCGAACAGGTGGAGAGAAAATTTTTCTAATTCATAATCGTCCAGGACAATTTTAATAGTCATCCCGGGACGAATGTCCTGGGATTCTCACTTTTCTACTGTTCGTCCAGACGAAATCAATGGTTCGTCCCAGGACGAACGTCTCTGTATTCTCACCGTCCCCTGTTCGTCCAGACGAAAAATAAGGTTCGTCCCAGGATGAACGTCTCTGTATTGAGGCTTGCTCCATTCATCCAGACGAAAAATAATGTTCGTCCCAGGACGAACGTCTCTGTATTGAGACACACCGAGAGCTCTCTTTTATGCAGGAGGGCAGCACTTCGATGGAGAGGTATCATATGAGAGTTGTTGTACATCAGGTCCTTAGCAGATGCTATGTACAGAGGTATAGGCCTATCTTCTCTGCGGGATGCTCTTTTGCGCTACGATGGAGTGCTCTACTCTTTCAGTGCGCCACTCTTTCTTTTCCCTGTATCTGTAGCTGCTTTTCCCGCACTCTCTTTTATCCGGGACTTAGTCATATTTTGTTGAGCCTTTTCTTTTTGAAGTCTAAAGAATATGATTTAAAGGGAATTGGTGTATATAGTTTAATAGTTATAAATTACTTAGTCATTTATCTATAATAATCATAATATATTCTTAAAATTTTTCTATAAATATATACTGATTAATATACTATAATGATTCACTCAATAAATTTTTTCTCGAACTATAATGATTTCTAATAATGTTTATATACGAAATAAAATGAATAAAAATATATAAATTGAAAAAACTGATGAATATATAATAATAATAATAATAATAATAATAATAATAATAATAATAATAATAATAATAATAATAATAATAATAATAATAATAATAATAATAATAATAATAATAATAATAATAATAATAATAATAATAATAATAATAATAATAATAATAATAATAATAATAATAATAATAATAATAATAATAATAATAATAATAATAATAATAATAATAATAATAATAATAATAATAATAATAATAATAATAATAATAATAATAATAATAATAATATACTTTACAACATATTAAAAATATGCAATGAAAAGTTTGGAAATCGTTATAAATCTGAGTTTATATAAAATCTAAAGAAATAAAGTATTATAAAGCAAACACAAAGTAGTTCAAGAAAATTTTGATTTTTCAAGGACGCCCTAATTTTTAATGATAATAAGTTCAATGAGAAATCTCATTTTTTATACCTAACAGAATCATAAAATTAAGTAAAAATACACATACAATAGAGCATATAATGCTTTTCATTATGTGAAAATGATTTGTAAATTGAATGTAAAATAGTTAACTAAGGCCAATTTCAATATATAATAATTCTCCCCAACCAAAGTCAAAAAAATTTACTAATAAATTAGATTAAATTTGATACTTCATCAAAAAATTATCTTGATTAGACACGAATCTCGATGCAAAATCAAGTCGGAAACTTCCGAAATTAAAATTGGGACCATTCGAACTCCGATTTCAGCAAACTTACAGTCAAACTGCATCTCGAGAATACAAGACTAACGACATCAAATTCAACCCAATCCGAGCCCAAACAGATCCAAATCAAGGGTTAGAACTGTTGTTGGATGGTTCGAACCACAATTTGGATTACCAAACAGTTTTCAAACATAATGTGTTTAAAGTCGAATTGAGCGGCTCGGCGAGGCAAAGCTAACGAGCCAAAGATCAACTAATTCCAACATCACTAAGACATTCAAATGCCCATCAAACGATCCATGATCAAGGGATTCAACATCGGCCGTCCATTCAACCACTCCCCATTTACCATTGATCTCTCACATATTTACGGACCATGCCACTCCAAAAATCTATAAATATACCCCTCATTTCTCTTGAAAGGGGATCCAAACAAGAGGAGAAAAAGAGTAGAAGAGAAGAGAAGGAAGAGGCTCCTCCTCGACCACCGCCTGAGTTCCTCCTCGACCACCGCCTGAGTTCCGCCGGACCACCGCCTGAGTTCCGCCGGGCCACCACTTGAGGCCTTCATCCTCACCTAACCACGACCTGAGGCCCTCACTTGCGCCAGAGTTCTGTCAAGTCACCGTCAGACTACTAACTGACCCTCCAACTTCCAAGTGAAGCCAGATTTCACACTAGACTTCAACCATCCGGTTGACATTTATAATCTGATCTTCCTCAAGGACGAGTCAGCTCACTGTACTCAACTCGAATTCTAGTGAAATCTTTTCAACTGTGCTAGGCTCCGTGGTTTTTTCCCTTCTCAGGATTTTTCACGTATAAAATATTGTGTTTTCTATGTGTGAGCTGGATATCCATGCAACGCTAAAATGTAAAATTACAAATGTATTGCCGCCTATATTCTAGCCCGCAACAAATTTAACTCTAAAAAATTAATAAATATAAAATAAACATAAAAGTCCTACTAAAAAATACATCAAGTCATTGCAAGTAGATGTTTGATAGCGTTAGAAATCGCGTGTTTATTCAATCAAATCTCGTAACCCCGGCGGCCGGTAGCGGCAGCGATAATGGTAGCGGCAGGTGATGCGACGCAGCATCATGGGCAACGATGATGCTCGGTGACCCGCGATAGACGCCATAGCTACTGTGGCTCGCGGGCAGACGCCAGACGCGACATGAGGCAGTAGCTCGATGAGAAGCGGGCAGGCTAAGAAGGCAGACGCCTTTTTCCCGGGTCATTTCCAGATCATTTTAGGGTTTCCATGTCTACCCGAACCCAAACAAACCATACTCAGTTTGGGTTCGGGTCAACCCGAACCCAAAATATATGGGTCAGGTTGGGGTCGGATTTTCAGGTTGTGTCAAATTTTGACACCCCTACCTTCAAACTCTATATGAGCCATCGATGTCTTCCTTTAATAAGCTTGGCAAGATCGATGAATGACACCAAGGTTAAAACCAAATTTTGTATCAATTCAAATTTGTCTAGTGTGAACCAATTTTAAACGTCGAACGAGTCCGATAATCAATTTGTAAATCTAAAAATTCTCTCTTATTAGAGCTAATTTTGTTGGACCCTCGAGCACATTTTCTCAAATAATATGCAATTGAGTTAGTTAACTATGAGGCATATAACTTATATATAAAATAATTTATAATGAATTTAAGTAAAGTTTTTAAAGGTTACTTCATAGTTGAATTTTTTAAAAACAATTTATTCTATAAAATAAATATTTTGTAGTTCGAACTTGATATTCCATTCATTCATTCATTCAGTAAAATTCACTTTAATGCTAAATATTTATTCTTTTTAATTAATAAAGAAAGCATGTCCCAAAAAAAAAATTAATAAAGAAAGCATAATTTTCGGTTGAAAACCCCAACTTGAGTTGGCTTTCGGCTTTACCTTTCTAGTTTCTTCTATTCTCCTTCGCCTTTCTGCCCTCTTCCGCTTTGCTGCTGAGCTCATCTTCCTTTTCCTTCCATGGCTGCTATGATGCTCTTAGCACTCTTTCTGACCCTGTTTAGTGGTCGTTCTGGTAACTTCAGCTACCAAATCTTTGATTACCCTTTCTTTTGAGACCATAAGATCTTTTACATGCTTGGGGAGAGAATTCTTCTCTCTTTTATTTTGGTATCCCAAAACTTTTGTAGCTGAATTTTGCTTCGGGGGAACGATAATTTGTTAGAAAGCTCTTCCTCTTTATGTATCCAAGTGCTGTGATGCGAAATCAATATTGCACAGTTTAGGTTTACAGAGAAATCTCATTATTCCGTCAGAAATCAATAAGTTGGTTTAAGAGTTTCAAAACAAAAAGAAAGAAACAGAGAAGCTGTAATCTTCATCTTGTTCTACATTCTTCTTTCATCTCCTCATACTTTGCGATTTAAAATTTGTTTTTATTTTTTCCTTACTTCCTTTTCAGCAGTGATGTTTTTGCTTTATTTTCTTAACATTTCCTTCAAATTCTGATGACTAATGGACTTTCTTTCTTATGTTTATTCACAAATTTTCTTCTTCTGTATGGAAGATGGTGCTTGGTGTGTTTGTAGGCAAGATGCGAGCAACACCGCCCTTCAGAAGACCATAGACTATGCCTGTGGAGCTGGGGCTGATTGCAATCCTATTCTCCAGAATGGCGCCTGCTATAATCCCAATACAGTGCTTGCCCACTGCTCTTATGCTGCTAATAGCTACTACCAGAGGAAGGCTCAGGCTCAGGGAGCTTGTGACTTTGCAGGAACTGCAACAATATCCCAAACTGATCCAAGTAAAGCTCAATCTGTTGATTATTTTATCATTTCTTTCATGGTGCGCTTATTTTGGAGAAAAATGTTTTCATCACATTTCAGGCTAATTGTTGCTATCAATGGAGAAACTTGGAATGATAGATTACGAAATGATTTTAGTTAGAGAAATTTTAGTTTTTCCATATTGGAATCTTTCAATACATACATTATTTTTTTCAATGCAAAATTACTACTTTCTTCATGCTAGTATCTGCTTCTTGACAATTTGCAACCTGCATAGCTTTTATTTAAGATGAGAGTCTGAAAATTTGACCAAGTGCATGTGTGGGAGCTAAGCTTGCATTGAGAAGGCATGCGGTGCTCTATATTCTTGAAATCTTCGTATTATTTCAAATATATTTGATGTTATGCCCCATCTATTTTTGTTATTAAAGTTACATATTGATTATAATAGATCAGTTGTGAAAAGGTTATGGATAAGTTATGCTTCAGTGGTTTGGGCATGTAAAACAAAGGGTGACAGATGCACTAATAAGACATGAAGAAAGCTGTAGAAGCATTAGGAACAACAAAAAAAGATATAGATTGAAGGCCATATTGAGGTTGTGCAAAAAAATTATGCAAAAGAGGTGATCACCTCCTCTAGCAATTAGTAGGGGATGAATGGAATGAGAATTCATAAAGAATTTATTGATGATGGTGGTGTATTTAGAGGTGTTTGGCCAACATAAAATCATTGAAATGTGTAATTAATGAGTTTTATAGTATTTCACATTATTTTGCCTTTTTATTTAGCACCTAGAAAGGCTATGTGAGGTAATCTTTTAACCCCTTCATTTCTCTTGTAGGTAACAATGGCTGTTCTTATCCTTCCTCCCAAAGGTATTATTGTTATTTTGTTTTGCTAAAGCTTATTTATTTCAAGTTATGCTTCGTTTGGGACAACTTTCTTCTTGCTTTCTAAAACAGCTTTCTAGTAGAAAAATTTTTTGAATCTGAAATTTTTGTACTAAATAGCCATTTTAAAAAGCAGTACAAAAGCTGTCTCAAACGAAGCCTTAATTTTTCTATCTTGTTTGTTTTTTAACGAGCTTTTTTTATTTCTCACTCTACTAAGTTGGACCATCCATTGATGGGTCGTTATTTAGGTTCTTTCACTTTGTTTAAGCTCTATATTTCAACACGTCTATTTGTGGTCTTTGAGCTGTGTTGCATGGAATGGTTCTTTCGTAATGATAATATAGCACTTGTATATCCTGTTAGATGGAAGGAATAAATGCTCATCTTTGTGGTTTCCTCACTTAGCCAACTTGTTCAAGAAAAGGCATTAGGCTTGTACCTTACAGTTTAATGGGATTTGGCCATGACAGGATCAAAATTCTCTTAAATCCACTTGATGTCTTTGGCTCATTCAACCAAATAAATTCTATTAAGCATGACCATTAGATAAAGATTGCAATCATTAAAAAGCCGTTTAATTTGCTACAAAAATAGGACTGCATGTAAAATACACCCATGAAATATCTATCTACTTTTCAAGAAAAGGCATGAGACTCTCTCTTAATAACTTTATGCAATTAGGTCATGTTAGGAACAAGATTCTCTTTAGTCTACCAAACGGTACCTTTTCTATGGTTCATTGAACCAAATAAACTCTATTATGCTTGAGCGCTCAAGGCTGTCAGTAATTTAGTTGTTGGCAAGAGATCTGTCTAATCATTGCAACGGTAGTCTTCAGCAATTTTGTGAAAATTTAGCGAATGTAATAATCATTTTGCGTTTAGATACTTAAAAAATGTCATTATCAGTGCTAGTTTTACTTTATATTATATTTTCGAGAGATTATTTTGTGCGGACACCGGATGGAGAGAACCATCCGGTTATCTTTTTGTCTACTACGGTAAAAGCGCAATCAAAGTGCATCTATGCTTTTACTGTAGATAGAGAGAAAACTGGATGGTTCTCTCCGTCGGTGTCCGCACAGAATAAAAAGTCTATATTTTCACTGTAGGTAACATCCCATAAAAAAAAACAAAGAAAAAAAAAGCATGGCCTTGAAGCTTGAGCGTTAATATCACAATCAAACTCTTATCATTAGTCCTATCTCAAATATTTAGTCCATAAGGTGTCAAAGGAAGACAAATTGTAAATATATCATACAAATTTCTTCTAATGGCAGATGATGAATTGAGAAAGGTTTGTTTTAATTATTGAGAGATCAACACTTTCTATAGATATAAGCTTTCATGATGAATTATACTCGGATTCCAACATTCGAAGATCTCTCAACCACATAGCTCTACTTATATATCTAATTCAGCAAAAGAGATGAAGATCTTCAACATAAGATTCGAAGATCATTTATTAGATGGTATAATGGATATCTAAGAATTAGAATTTCTTTCCCAAGCAAATTAACCTGCCTATTCATTTAAGCTCGGCAGCAAGTTCATGAGCTCATATGAGTTCTGGATAAGAAATGCTCAAGTAACACCAGAATGGTCACATAATATGTTAAAACTTATCTTATATTTGGTTTTTCACAACTTTTTTCTATGTTTTTGAATCTCATATTCGACCACTCGTTTAGCTTTCTATCTGATATTTTATTTTATCCATTTTTTGTTCAGTTCATCTGGGAGTAGCAGCAGCAGTCCTGGTACAGGAAACTCAACACAGAGCCCTGGCTCAGCTTCAAGTTCAACTGGCTTTACTCCAACCCAAACTGGAACAGGAGGAGTTCTGGGAGGTCTTGGCCCTTCAGGAACTATCACTAGTGTAGATGGAAGTGAAGCTGGTTTTCTCCCAGATCCAAAGATTTTCTCTCTGTTTCTCATCATTTTACTCTCTGATTTGGTTTTGCTGATGCTCTGATTGAAGAAAAGAGAGAAAGAAAATGCCTTGATTAGTTAGAAGAAGTGGGTTTTTGATTTCTAATGGTTATTGCGTTGACTTATGAGCTATGGTAGTGGTGGGTGGGGTAGGTTGGTGTAGTAGAAATTTTAAGTGCCTTGTTATGTTTCATTTGTAAATCTTTCCTGGAGGGTACTTCTATTGATGTTGGTGATATGAGAATATTTATATTTTTGTTTTTTTTAATATATATATATATATTTTTTAAAAATTGGGGGCGAGATTTGAATTCATAACCTTTTAATTGAAAAAATTATTATGTGCAACACCGGATCGTCTGGAGGCTAATCAGAACATGCCACATCACCTGTAATATATAGTCGTGATGTATTATTAGATGATGTGACGCGCTCCTATTCATATCCGGACAATGTGAGATAATAATTTGACTCTTAGAGGCGGTTTGATATTGGATTTATCATGGGATTTAAGTTGGATTAACGCTAAATCCATCCAAACGGTTTTTGTGCTCGCATTAAAACCTGGGATTCTGTAAATCCCATATTTATAGATTTACGGCTTAAATCACGGATTTACTAAATCCCTCGGTTCGGTGGATTTAACGGGATTTAACATTAGAAGCGTGGAGAAAAGGAAAACCTAGATGCTCTGTAAGTTATAGATAATTTAATTAATATAATTATAAATATTAATAATTAAAGTAAATTAATTAATAATTAAGATATAATTAACTTGCATAAATTAATTTATTATCTAATCTGTTATATAATTAGAATTAAATATTAATATAGTTAGCTTAATTAGTAGTATAAGCTAAAAAATATATATATTGAAATTCATAACACATTAATTTATTTTTATTAAGTTTTAATTATAAATATTTTTTTTCACATATATTTTTAATGTCTATAATTTTGAATATGTATATCTTAATATATAAGAGATTTCAAGTAACACCATTTGAAGTTTTTAAACCGGAATTTCCCACCTGTAATTCGAACCAGTGGCTCCTTAGACAGAACTCCCTTACTATAACTAATCAAGCTCGCGTTCTTTTTTTTGGGGAAATTATTGTACTTAAAGCAATACAGATGACCCAACCTTTCATTCTGACTAAGCTGCTCAGCGTTTTTTTTTAATAATTGTGTTTTTTTTTTTTGGGCAT